>NC_071980.1:985691-986653 GCF_026283585.1 Hylaeus volcanicus | reverse complement strand
CTTTTAATTTCCCTTCATTTCCTTACATATTTCCCCTTAAATTCCCTCCATTTCCTGGTATATTTCCCTTTAATTTCCCTTCATTTCCTTACATATTTCCTTTTAATTTCCCTTCATTTCCTTACATATTTCCCCTTAAATTCCCTTCATTTCCTACTACATTTCCCTTTAATTTCCCTTCATTTCCTTACATATTTCCCCTTAAATTCCCTTCATTTCCTACTACATTTCCCTTTAATTTCCCTTCATTTCCTTACATATTTCCCCTTAAATTCCCTCCATTTCCTGGTATATTTCCCTTTAATTTCTCTTCATTACCTTACACATTTCCCTTTAATTTCCCTTCATTTCCTTACATATTTCCCCTTAAATTCCCTCCATTTCCTGGTATATTTCCCTTTAATTTCTCTTCATTACCTTACACATTTCCCTTTAATATTCGTCCATTTCCTGGTATATTTCCCTTTTTTCGTGGTACATATCCCTATAATTTCGCCTCATTTCTGTGATATTTCCCTATAATTTTGCCCCATATCTGTGATATTTCCTGGAATAACGATGTTGCTAATGGCTCCGCTCAAAACTTTAACAATGTTGCAAAGACGAGTCAATTTTTCAGATTTTGACACATTTTTCCGAACGTCTGAGTTGCCGCTTTGTTGTACTTCTGAGCATTGCAACTTTGTTGAATTTTGAGCAGCGTCAAGTTTAACAATGTTCTTTGAATTTTGTCATATTTTACCGAACTTCTGAGTTGCCATTTTGTTGTACTGTTGAGCGTTGCATCTTTGTTGAAGTTGTGAGCGCAGCCATTTGCAACATTGTTAAACCAGGAAATAGCACAGATATGGTGCGAAATTATAGGGAAATATCACAGAAATGAGGGGAAATTATAGGAAAATGTACCAGGAAATGGAGGGAAATTAATGGGAAGTATACCAGGAAATGGAGGGAAATTAATG
>NC_071980.1:972262-985681 GCF_026283585.1 Hylaeus volcanicus | reverse complement strand
GGAAATGAAGGGAAATTAAAGGGATATATGTAAGGAAATGGAGGGAAATTAAAGGAATATATGTAAGGAAATGGAGGAAAATTAAAGGAATATATGTAAGGAAATGGAGGGAAATTAAAGGGAAACGTGTAAGGAAATGGAGGGAAATTAAAGGGAAATGTGTAAGGAAATGGAGGGAAATTAAAGGGATATATATAAAGAAATGAAGGGAAATTAAAGGAAAATATATATACCAGGAAATGGAAGTGACATAATTTTTAATTGTAACTTAAAACTTACCTTTTGTATCAGGAGAACATGATGATTGAAGAGGTAACATAAGTTATAATTGTCGCTTGAAACTTACCTTTTGTATCAGGAGAACATGAGGAGATGGCCAGGGAAAGGTCGGAAATTAAAGGGAAATGTGCCTGGAAATGAATGGAAATGAAAGGAGGTATTAGGTGGTGTTAAGGGTTCTTAAAAGGTGTCAGGAGATATCAGGAAGTGTTAGGAGAAGGTTAGATGATGTTAGAAGGTATGTGTAAGAAAATGTCAGGAAGTGTTAGAAATTGTTAGGAGATGTCGAGAGATGTTAGATGGTGTTAGGAGATGTTAGATGGTATTAGGAAATGTTAGATGATGTTAGGAGGTGTCTAAATGTGGACGAAAAGTTAGTATCAGTCACCGGTGATTTACGCGGTCTGAACGATAAGTGAACGAAATGTTAGTTGTCATCAAGTACACGTGTTAGATATGAATTGAAATTAGCCAGTTTGTAGGCCTGTTTGCACAACGTTGACACTTAGGTGCCCCTGGAATGCAGCAACCGATACTAGCCTGCTTGTCGGTTCGGTTATCATCCCATAGGTGCAGAGGTACCCCTTTTATGCGGCAACCTACGTTTGCCGGCTTGTCGTTTCGGTTGCCATCTCGTAGGCGAAGAGGTACCCCTTCCATGCAAGAACCTACGCTTGCCGGCTTGTCGTTTAGGTTGCCATCTCGTAGGCGCAGAGATGCCCCTAATATGCAGCAACCTAGACTAGCGGATTTGCCGGTTCGGTTGTCATCTCGTAGGCGCAGAAGTGCCCCTTTTGTGCGGCAACCTACGCTTTCCGGCTTGTCGTTCCAGTTATCATCTCGTAGACGTAAGAGTCCACTTATCTTGCAGTCTTGCAGATAACATAAAGGTTTCAATTTCGCACACTCGGTGGCGTCTGTAGCGCAAACGCAAGCGTGCCATTTTTAATTAACATTGTTATACTAATACTAGTTTAATTGCCAATCATGCGTGCAACTCGTTAAACATACAATATTGCATAACTCGTTTATGACAGGGCAAATAATCTGTTTGAAAAATATTTGTCCTGGTAAACTTTAACGTAATATGAGAAATCCTATTAATACGTTATCTGTAATACAGTCAAAGATCTTACCCAAAGATAGAGTTTACATGTGAAAGCTTTAGTTGATATCAACTATGAAGAACCATGCCATGTAAGCAATTTAACAGTATTACTATAATTCTGAGTAAGATGAGAACTGATGTTCGACTTTTGAAACTGGCTGTACAGGAAGGTATATAATGCTATGTGAGAAGTGCATACATCACATCAGTCCGCGCTCGACCAGGGGAACATTGACGTAGTGTTGTGCCGTGCATCAACTAATCAACATGTGCTCCGAAAAGTCACCGCGAATTCTTTCGATACAAAGTCACGTCGTGTTCGGTTACGTTGGCAATAAAAGTGCAACATTTCCATTACAGGTGAACGACACACCCACGTAACATTAATTCGTCATCCATATACGTTGGTACGACATTCACCATATCATCAACATTCTTCGCTTATCTCGTCATTTACCTATATACCTACGAGCTACGAGCATCCTCATTTGTTGTAAATTCATTTATGATTTCAGACATCAAATTTTATAGTATTAAATAGAAATTAGAATCATTATTGTGAAAATGATATAAAAACGCATCATATCGTATCATTCTTTTTTAAATATGAAATGTTATAAAATAATATAATTTAAAAGTATAGAGTGATAAATTAATACGAATGTGACATAATATACATCAAATACTACAATGAAGAAAAAAAACGGATAATTCTTTCTGTTAAGTTATTAGGATTCGAGGTGGATGCAATTAATTCTGTGCAACTGTCCAATCATACTGGATACAAGGTCTTTAAAGGTCAAATACTTAATGATAAAGACTTAGGTAAGATAACATGAATTTAAAGGGCAGATGATACTATTGTACTTTTAAGAATTTTTTTACATTTTTCTAATGTTAATGGTAATTTTGTAGAAGACTTAATGGATGGTTTAGCACAAAATGATTTAGACAATTACACTCATTTGCTCACTGGGTATGTTGGCTCTGCTTCATTTTTAAAGAGAATAGCAGGAGTGGTTCGTGCCTTAAAAAGTAAAAACCCTCATCTCAAATATGGTAAATAAAATATAAATATATTAGTTAAAATAATAATGGACTTCGTATTAATCATGTATTTTTCAATATTAGTATGTGATCCTGTTATGGGAGACAATGGAAAAATGTATGTTCCTGAAGAGCTGAATGAAATTTATAAAACAGAGATAGTGCCACTGGCAGACATTGTAACACCAAATCAATTTGAAGTAGAGTATGTTAAATATTTATATAAATTGGATACAAATGAAGCAACAACAGCACTAATAATGTTAATTATTTCAGACTACTAACCGGTAAAAAGATCAGTACAATGTCTGAGTTACAAAATGCTGTAAAAGAATTACACAAAGTTGGTCCTAAAATAATAGCTGTCTCATCGTCAGAAATTAGTGATACTTTAACGGCGGTGTTCAGCACAATAAAAAATAATACAATTTTTCCGAGCGCAACAGAGAATTTGCTATACAAAATCGAAATACCAAAAATACCAGCTAATTTTACGGGTTCCGGAGATCTCTTTGCTGCCTTGTTTTTAGCTCACACGTACTTAGAAGACAGTTTAAAAGATGCTATTCAAAAGACTATGAATTCGCTATATAGCGTACTATTAAAAACTTACGATTACTCCAAAGGTATTTATTTAAATTATTTCTTTATATAAAAATATTTAAAAATAATAACTTCTTTTAAAAATGTTCGTTAGCATGCCAAGACAAGGAATTACAACCTGCAAAGAAAATTGAGTTGCGCTTAGTACAAAGCAAAAATTGTATTGAAAATCCAGAAATGCGTCTTCTTGCCGAGCCTCTTTAACTCCGGTACTGTTCCAAATATATGTAATTTTAAACTGAGTAAAGACTAATGTTGTGTTAACAATATTATGAATATATTTACATGTATAAACTATAGTAGTATTACTCGCAATAATTTTTTAATGTCAAACGAGGTACAATATTCATGGATTGTAACTCTTGGAAAAGTAACTTGCAGGCATAGGGCATAGAAATCGTGGAAACACACGAACTGGAACGACAACTGTGACACCAACCGCTATACGCCATCAGACCACATTTGTTACACACATCAACATCGAACGCATCGCTAGATATCATGAGTCTCTCAATCAACATCATGCTAGCACCGTATCCAATCAAACAATCACGTTCCATTTCACCTAATCGTAAACCTCCTTCTTTGGCGCGACCTTCGGTTGGTTGACGCGTTAACACTGCTCTTGGTCCACGAGCGCGGGCATGCATTTTGTCTTGTACCATATGCTTTAACTTTTGATAATAAACCTGTATTTTTAAATGTATATATAGTACAGTTTTATAGATATGAGTTACAGAATTAAGTGAGATATCGACTTACCGGTCCTGAATAAATATACGCCTGCAATGGTTCTCCTGTAATACCAGAATAAAAGAAATCTTTACCCAAGTAGTTGTAACCATGTTTTACTAATTCTTGGCAAACATCTTCCACTTTTGAACCACCAAAGGCTAAATTAAAAGTATGTATTATTATACATTGTTATAACGGTCATTAAGAAGGAAACATTTATTATAAATATACCTGTGCCATAATGAAACTGGCCTTTCACAACCCCAGCTTTTCCAGCGAGTAACTCTATCAATTTTCCGACCGTCATACGCGAAGGAAACCCATGCGGATTCATGATCATATCAGGACATATACCGTAGTCGTTAAATGGCATATCTTCTTGCTCCACGATCAAGCCTACATATAGATTCAAGTAATAAAAACGGATGCTTGTAAGTTTACATAATGATAAGATGAAACACGTACCAGTTACACCTTTTTGTCCGTGTCGACTACTAAATTTATCGCCAATCTCGGGTCGCCGTGTTTGCCTTAACAATAATTTAATCAGAAATGCATCTTCTGCATTACTGGAAATCATGACCTTCTCAATATATGCAGGAACAGGGCCTTTAAATACAACTGGAACCTCTTTGTACTCGGTTTGTGTTTGTACGTTACCAGAGGTCACTGGACCAATATTTGCGGAAGGAGCAGATTTATTTACCATTACCTGGGAAGAAGAGAAGGACATGACTCTTTTGTTTATATTAATACATCTAAAGCTTCGATCTTTAGAACTTAACCTTTCTATTTTCCGCCATTTCACCAGGTGCAGCAATTCCATCGCTATCGATAATATCGTGTTTCCAAACTGGTTTCTTTGTATTTGAATCTATTAATGGACCCATTATTCGATCGTATGTTTGATTCGCGTATCTTTTTAACGTACACTTTGCATTTCGATAAATCAAACATCTTCCAAATCCTCTATCGATCGAAGCTTTATTTAATATGAGAGCATCTTCGATATCGTAACCGCTATACGACATGACAGCCACTGTTGCATTTTGACCAGCGGGTAATTTATCGAAATTAATCAGTTCTATCGTTCTAGATTTCACCATAGGTGCTTGAGGGTATACTAAATTATACATCAACGTATCGATACGATTGCGTTGATTATAAGCGATGGTTCCCATGGCTTGTTTACCCATAGCACATTGATAAGTATTTCTTGGACTTTGATTATGATGAGGGTACGGTACTAATCCAGCACAAACTCCAAGTAACGTAAACGGTTCAATCTCTAAGTGTGTTGTTTTGTTATGAATATGGGATTCGTCGAATGCAATAGTGCTATCGTTTTCTTCGTTCACGTCCAAATACTCGATTAGACCTTTTAATAATATTATAAGTATATGTATATACACAGATGCAGTTAAAGAAGTTTTATTTTTAAAGCACTAACCATCTTGTAGAAAATCTTCGAAACATCGTACACCTTGCTCAAGCAATTTGATGTGTTCCTCTTGTACAAGAGGTTCTCCATTTTGTACAATAATATATGGTCTGCACAATCGTCCACCATCAGAACTGATTTGAATGCATCTAAATTGAAGTAATGAAATTATAAAGAAACTGCAGTGTTACATGTTGATTTAATTTTCCGAGGAATGTTACCTGTGCTGATGTTGTGTATGTATTGAAACAAAACCATTTATAAGGCCTTTCCTACGTAGCAATCGGAAGACATTTACCAGTCTCTGATAGTTTTTGACTACACCCAAAATATTACCATTTAGAAAAACCATGTAAACATCTTTATTATTGATTTCCTCGCCGCCAAGAATATTTACATTTTCGACACCTAAGTTGAATGCTAACCTCACAATTGGTTCCTCTTCGATTTCTGTAGTAATATGAGTCATGAGAGCCAAATTTTTTACTAAACCACAACCCTGCAGAAATTTTGTTCATAAATAATTTTGTTTAATTTCTGATCATGTTCAAAGTTCATGTATAATACTAACTTCTCCCTCAGGAGTGTCGCTGGGACATAGCATTCCCCATTGCGATGGTTGCAAAGATCGCGGACCGGATACTTTCCTGGTTTTTTCAAACTGAGAGTTAACTCGTGTCATCATACCCAGTGCAGAAATATAAGAGAGTCTAGACAACACTTGAGTGACGCCATGGCGTTCCATTTTGAATCGTTTAATCGTCCAATTACCCTATAAAGACAAATATTTACTTTGTTTAGTATTCTTGATTAAAGAAGCATTATTAACTCACGGAAGATATAGCAAAGGCTAATCCATTGGTAATTTGATCCTGCCTCATGTGCTTCACAATATCAAATTGAGCAGCTTTAATTTTCGGTATATTTTTGTCAGCAATTTGCTTTAACTGTAAAAATATTGTAAATCATAATCTTTGTTATAATATCTTTGTAATAAAAACAATTTAATATTATCGTATATTACCTCCCAATTGAATCTTTTAAACAAATCTTCAAACATTAAAGACAGTAGAGAACCCGCCAATTCTAATCGTTTATTACCATAATAATCTCTGTCATCTACAAGTTTACCGTCGGTTTGTGCTTTCATGACTTTGCGAATCATCAAAGCAATGTAAGTTGCTTTCACTTTAAAATTAAAATCTACAACCTGTAATAACAAATATTTTATAGTACTATTGCATCACTTCCAAGGGGTAGAAATTATATTTAAATTACTAACAGGAACATGAGATAAAACGTTTGTTGCTAATATGTCTTTCATTTCATCTGTGATGCTAGCCTTTATTACTGAATACCTCTTTTGTTTTCTTTTATTACTGAGAAACCTGGAACATATGTGATCAATATTCACAATGCTAATAGCTTTACATATAAACAATTTACCTCAATGCTTGATTTTGAGCGAAAACATTTAAAACGTGAGACTCTTCCAAGCTGGGTGCAAATTTTTTCATAAATTCTTCTTCTGTACCAATCAGTTGCATGATTTCTTGATCGCTCACAATTCCCATTGCTTTAAATACTATTGTCACAGGAATATCCTTACAATATAAAACATCTTATCTCATGAAAAATATATCATCCATAAAATCATATTTTATTTATACAAGACAATACAAGTAATTTTTACTTACATCCTGAAAAATGTTGTGCCTCATGTAGTATCTTCCAGCCTTACCTACAATATTAGTTTTTGTTTTCCTTTCGTGAGTAGAACTGTTACAAGATGCTACAATACAATTCTTAGTATCTTCTTCCAAAATAATTCTATTTCTAAGCATTTGCTCCTGTATAAGAATTACTTTCTCCTGTCCATTTACTACAAAATAACCACCGGGATCGTGAGGACATTCATTCATTTTTGCTAGTTCAAAATGAGATTTCCCATTTAATACACAGTTTGAACTTCTTAACATAATTGGCATTCTGGAAAGCAGTAACCAATTCAATTTATTATATGCTTATCATTTGAAATATATTTACCAAAACATACCTCCCAATCAATAAGTTATTTCTAATTATTGGCTGATGTCCTCTGATATATTCAATATCCACTGTGATAGGGGCAGAATAATTTAAATCTCTCAACCGACATTCGTGTGGTGTTGTAGAACGAGTCACATTGAAACCTTCTTCCACATCTGGCGATCCAACATGTACATTTAAATACCTGCAGTACAAAATAGGTGGTTAATTGTAAGATCTATAATATATTTTGATGTAATATACAAACATAACAATGCTTACTTTACATAAAATAGAGGATCAGCATCGCTAAGTACTTTTTCATTTGCCTTTACAATCTTTTTTATCTCTACATTTATAAAATAATTAAAGGAATCAATGTGTTGTTTCACGAGACCTTTTCCCTTAAGAAAAGCAGGTACAAGTTTCCACTTATCCTATAAACAAATGATTGTATTAAGGTATCTACTGGAATACAATAAACAAATACCCTAACCTCTCTCGTACCTGTATATGCTTTACTACTTTATTATATTTTTGTTCAGATTTAATGCCATCGTGGGTACCAAATTTCATCTCACCCATTTTTATATGTACAAATTCTTTTACCGTGTATCAAATGTAAACTTCATAAAGGTGATATATACTTATAGTACACAAGCTGTTGTTAGACTAAAAGTGGATATAACCTAATCTTGCATTTGAGGTACGGACATATGTTACCTGCATATATTAAATGTACTCTATTCCATAAGACCTTTATAACGAATAAAAAATGACTTCAAAATTCTGATGGATTTCTATTTTTATTTATAGAGAAATCACATGGTACATTAAGATGATCCCAGAAAATTCATACGATTGCAATTTAAGCAAATTTTACTTTTGTTTCTCCTTTTTAACTTCCTAATACTTTTAACAAGAAATTAAAAACGTTTCAAATGCGATAGATATCCAAATTTCTGTACGTTAATTAAATCTTTAGTCATGTTGCTTATTGATATGCACAAAAAAACATATGACATTTCATCACACTCGATATGCTAAGTAATTCCCTTATCATGTTTACACTTAATCGTGTGTAGTTTCGTGTACAGTTGCAAAGAATACTTGGCATATTAAATCTTTAAGAATATGAATCTCTCTATTAGTAAATTTACAAGATCGCTGCTTCAGAATTACTCAAAATGGAATAGCGAATTATTTAATGTAAGATGTTCTTCGCAATATTACAAGATAGATGAGAATATCTGTGAATTGAAAGATCAACAGAAACAGGTTAGCATTATAGAATCGTAACAAAATTAGGCTGCCATATAAACGGCGTCAAGTTCAACGATTACGCACGCGCATTATTCTTAAGACGATCTCCCAAACCGTCGATCGATATTTTTCAAATCTGTCCTCGTTTATGCGTAGCATTTAATTTAAAACAATTAAATGGGATATTTTCTTTTACAGCTACGACAATTGGTTTTTAACGTTGCTCAAAAAGAGCTTGCCCCGAAAGCTGATGAGATCGACAAGAAGAACAATTTCGATGATTTACGAGTGGGTAACAAAATATTTAACAAATTCGGAGGCGTGTAAATTTTTGTAATTTACAAAATTGATTTCTAGTCATTCTGGAAAAAACTAGGAGAATTAGGCTTGCTGGGAATAACAGCGAAAACAGAATATGGTGGAACAGGTGGCACGTACTTGGATCATATCATTATTATGGAAGAATTGAGCCGAGCATCGGCGGCTATCGGACTCAGTTATGGCGCACATTCGAATTTGTGCTTAAATCAAATTCACAAAAACGGCACGGAGGAACAAAAGAACAAATATTTGCCGAAGGTTATTTACGTTCTTTTAAATAAAACTTTCATTTTATATTCGTTTAAAAAATGTAATAATCATTGATATAGTTGTGCAGCGGAGAACACATCGGAGCACTCGCCATGTCGGAGCCAGGATCAGGATCTGATGTAGTTTCCATGAAACTGCGAGCAGAAAAGAAAGGAGACTATTATGTTTTGAATGGTAATAAATTTTGGATCACGAATGGCCCTGATGCCGAAACTCTCGTCGTTTATGGGAGGACGAATCCAAATACCGACAAACCACAGCACGGAATCACAGCGTTCATCGTAGAACGCGGATTCGAAGGTTTCAGTACAGCGCAAAAGTTAGATAAAATGGGAATGCGAGGTTCCAACACGGCTGAACTTGTTTTCGAAGACTGTAAAGTTCCTGGTAAGTTCGTCGAGCATATTCTAAGACTATATATAACTTATACATTTTTTGTTTTTATCTTCAGCGGGAAATGTGCTTGGAGAAGAAAACAAAGGCGTATACGTTCTTTTCAGCGGTTTAGATTTGGAGCGACTAGTACTGGCGGCTGGCCCTTTGGGGTAAGAATCCTTCAAATTCCTAATTATTTTTCCATTATTTTATGGAACACCATGATTTAATGCATCGAATGTTAGAATTATTCAGGCGTGTTGCGACGTGACATTTGACTACGCCCATACAAGAAAACAATTTGGAAAACGCATCGCGGAGTTCCAGCTTATACAGGTACAATATTAAATGATTTACACAACCGCAGTATAAATGAAAATGTTAATGATGTTTCAGGAGAAGATAGCAAATATGTATACGAGTTTGAGTGCCTGCAGGAGCTACTTGTACTTTGTAGCAAGGTCTTGCGACGCTGGACACGTGAATCGGAAAGATTGCGCAGCAGTGATACTTTTTCTTGCTGAAAGCGCCACAAAGACTGCCTTAGACGCGATTCAAGTACTTGGTAAATTATTTCAGTTCAATCCTCTGCGAAAGTTCGTCGACTATGAACGTTTATCTGAATGTTTGTAATTTACACTAGGTGGAAACGGGTATATAAATGATTATCCGACTGGAAGATTCCTGAGGGATGCTAAACTGTACGAGATCGGCGCTGGTACCAGTGAAGTTCGCCGTATGGTAATCAGTAGAGCAATCAGCGAAGAATATTCGTGAAAAGAGATGTTAGTCCTTTTTGCTGGCGCCTACAGCATTCAAGATAAACGATTAAGTTAAGGATTTAAAAAGTATAAGCTTCATCCTTGGATTTACACGAATTTCTACTACTTTGTACAGAGAAAATAAAAATATATTTCACGCCCATCGACGGAAATTGTCCTTCGGCACGGTTGCATCGAACTTCCATCGTATGGCCGACCTAAATTATTTTTAATTCTCTTTTCCGAGCTTCACTCCCGCAACGTGGATCCATTCTTAGCGACCAAGCAATCCGTATCACCCGAACGGCGTATCGATAGGCGATTAATAGGTCATCAGCATTGGCAATCAGCATATCATTCTGATCGATGTGTATACACATCTTTCTTAGGATCGTGTAAATCGAGATAAATGAGTCACTAGAACGGTCCAGTCTCGAGACTATGATTGACTAACCTTTCGCGCTATAGGTTGCTAATTTAAGTCAAACTTACGTACACTCTCTTCCTCTCGTTTCATCACAGCTACTCTCTTTTGCTCTTCCCCCTTTTCCTCTTGATCTGGTCTCATTAATCACAGTGCAGTCGAACTAATTAGATTGAGGAGGCACGGCAAGGGAGAGAAGCTCGCGGGCTCTCGCAGACGTCACTCGGTGAAAGCGCGTCGGCGAAGGAAAAAGGAGGAACCAAAGTCCGTAAGATTCACTAAAAGAAGATGGCCCTTAAGTTCTCCATAAGCAGTTATTACGAAACCTATGTGAGTACGCGGCAGAACGAACCGACCCTGGACACTCCGTTCCTCTGTGATGTACGGTGACGTTCCCAGCTGGATCATGTTTCATCCTGCATTATTTTTCTCACGGCGATTTACCTTTTTCCTTCGTTGTTTTGGCAAAGAAACCCGTCGTAGCGTAAGAGTGTCGATCCAGCTATACAATTCAAATCTTTATTCTCGTCCTGCTTGATGACGTGTAGGCCTGTTGTACATGTACAAAGTATGCCTTAATGGAGTTGTTTCTGCATTTCCTATGAAAAAGTAAACAAATAAATATCGAGTTTCGTACGAGATTATCAGTCCCCATGGCAGCGAAGTCAGGGAGGCCGATAAATGCCAGAGAAACGAGTGCAGGTCGGGACAGAACAATACACACGCGGTATGCCAATTCGAAATGGGGCCAGAATAGCAGAAGCGGCGGGCCGGCTAGTTGGGTAACTAAAGCTCGCAAGAAGTAAAGCCTGTCAAAATCAAGTGGCTGGTGCAGCCCAGTAGTTCTCGTTTGCCAGTAAAGAGCGTAAGCCGCTTCGACATCGACTCGTCGCGGATTCGCGCCGTCTCTGATCCCTTTTCGGCCGTCTTCTCGTTATTCATCGAGCTTCTCCCCTTTAATCCACGGGGGCTTTTCGCGCCCACACGCGCTCCTCTGGTTCTCTTTCGCGCGTTACATCTCGCGTCGTTAGGTTCTCTGGACGCCAGACCGTACGGGGACTCCCCATCATCGGTTTCTGTGTCCGTTCTAAACGCGCGATTGCGTTGTTGTGACAGACGGAGTAGAGCATGACGAGGAAACAAACGGTGATCGTGAAGCTTAAGAGATCCAGCGCCGGCAAACCTTGGGGGATACGTATCGCCGGAGGCGCTGATTTGGGCACGCCGATCGTCGTCACCCGCGTGAGTTCCATTTTTTTCTCCCCCTCTGAACACCATCGTCATCTCGATAGTTTATCCTGAGAACCATCTAACCACCTCTTTTTAAATTTGCATCGTTTTTTTTTCTCATTTTTGTTTCCTTTCGCTCTCCTTAAAATGTTATTGTTCTCTGAGTATTTCCACTTTCTTTTGGCAGATGGAAACAAATAACTGTATTTGAGTTTAAGCTTGAGACATTGTGAATAATAGCCAATGTGTTATCTACGTTAATTATAATGTCTTAACGTAGTACGATAACAACATAATATTTCTGCCATGGACGTTACAACAGTTTCATTCATTTGTGAGAATAAAAGAAGTTTAGCAGAACTGGCCAGGTTTTACCACCTTGATGAATATACGACGTTGTTCCAGTCGATCATTCAATTATGTAGCTGCACCCTTCTGGCACTAAACCACCGATTTCTTCGAGCCAGGGCTGTCCGATACGTACAGTAATATATTACTATGTAGATTCGCACGCGTTGCCGCCCGTGCAGTTATTATTGGATGTGTACGGCAAAGCAGTAGTACCTACAACGGAACAGCAGGGGATCAAGATTATTTTCTAACGCAGACAACCTCCTACCAATACCATAATATTTATCGCGTTGAAAATACATTGTCCATCTTCATTTTGCCGCCCCGTGAATCTCTATTTTCTCGGAACGTCAAAATACAAGTGTAGAATTAATTTCATTAAAAGAATATAGACTACAACTTTTATTTTATAGAAATGAATAATTGTAGATATAATTTTTAAACTTTACACTGTTATTTACGTGTTTTGACATTGGAAATCCGATGAAAAACAAGACTTACATTGCGACAGAGATTCAACCAGTAGAATAATAACATTTTAGAAGGTTCTGGGTATTCAATTTACCGCTCACCCATCTACCTGTCACGTGTGGCTCGATCTCGTGTATCTTCTCGATCCTCTCAGTTTCATTCTTTCTAGCACGATTCGAACGTAGAAGGGGGGAGCCATAAACACGTTTGGACATGATCCAACCATATACTTTTCATCGTAGATGCACAATTATACGTTACTGTACGTATCGAGTCTTTTCTATTTTCCATTTCTAAGTAATAAACATATAACACATTAAACCATGGAGGAATAAATAACCAAGTATTAATTTCTCAATTGTTTCTACTGCCAAAAAGAACTACTAACTTAATTTGCCACGTATGCGCAAGGTAGGTGCGCAGAAAGTATTTACCTGAGAGTAGAAGCGAATCGAATGTTTGAAGGAAATCGGTTTTTGTGTTTGCAGTCGGAGAACGAGGCGCTCCAGAGGGGTGACGTGATCAAGAAAATCGACGATTACGACTCGCGAGACGTGAGGCACGTAGACGCCCAGAATCTCCTCCAAACCTCTGAATCCATAAGGCTTGTAATCGAAAGGTCTGACCAGTCGAGTGCGTCTCGTATCAACATTACCACGTCACCTCCGATTATCAAGCCGATCATTGGCAACAGGGCTGCGGTCACTAGTCT
>NC_071980.1:914094-972252 GCF_026283585.1 Hylaeus volcanicus | reverse complement strand
CTAATGGGAATCCCCGTTCGACGCTTCACATTAAACTCTGTCTTTTCTTTTCTCGCACTTATAATCGCAGCGCCTGACAGCTCGCAGCATCCAGAAACATCTTCGTTGTCTCGACAACCACTTTCTTCGATGTAAATCCTCGGTCTAAATGAAAATTTCACTAAATATTTCTCATAAAGCATACTTTTTCTGGCTGAAAACTTGGATCACGTTTGCTTGGAATGCTGCACGAAGGTATAAATGATTAAAAAGTGGTTGTCGAGCACACAAGATTCGCGAGAGGTGTCCGTTTCACGTTGACTTGTTACTAGGATGTTTCTGTTTCACTCTAGACCCAAAAAACAAAAAGTACCGACGGAGTTGCCGAAGAGTCCTGGGCCTCCACCCTGCTACGACGAATACAGTCGACCTTCGACTCCTCAGGAACCGTTTACCTTGCCCCACGATCACCTGGACGAGATTCGCGAAGAAAAGGTCCTCAGGTCGCAGGTACGTCGAAATTAATTTATTACTTGAGCAAGTCCATCAAAGCGTTCGTATCTACAAAATCGAAAATAATAAAATGAGTAAGCGAACTAACATCAGAGAAACAATTAATAGAAGCGAAACAAGACGACAGATGCTCGAGATCGGTTCGAAAACAAAACCGAATTATCCTGGGCAGCCCATGTGCAGCCTACCGATGCGATTCAGACGGTTTCAATCGCCTGTTGTACTCTATAACGGGGTTCGATTCTTGGAAGCGACGTGAGAATTTGCTTCCTGAAATCGAAATTGTAAACGCGGCCTAGTTAGTTTAAACTTCCTGGGGAGTTCGTTGATCCGTAAATATAACATCTCGTGTTACCAAACGGCCGAGGCAATCACGCGACCGAGGTATATGTATATTTCGAAAGGTTGCTGAGAGCACTTATTAAACCCTGGTGGCATTTATCTTCTCGAGCTCGTGTTGTTTAAGATACTCTTTCGTGAAAAAACCGAAGAGTTTATTTAAAGTATTTATAGAATATAAGGACATATTGAAGAGTACAGAGATAAATGAGAATAAAACTATTTTGATTCCTCTACGATTTGAAAATTCTATTACAGTCATTCCTGATAAATATCTCAACGACAGTCCAGAGATCAAGGCTCCCTACCTCTGTTCTAATGGGAATCGACAACTTCTAATGAAATTGTGAGGGCGAACGCCAAAACCACTCGCTAAGTATAGAGCAAGACTGCTATTTCAACCGATACGACATGGTTCGTCCGTCGTTAATTCTGGCCTATATGTGGAGCCAACTATTTTTTATTCTATCATCGAATGTCTACAAATTGTATGAACGAAAGACGATACGGTTCACAGCCTCAGAATAGCCGAAATATATTTTGTTATGCGCTACGAATATAGAAGCTCCGACAAGTCCTATCGACATACTTTGGCTCTCCGCTTGTCAAATTAGAAAAGTGTCGCCGTGGAAAGTCCAACGATTCTCGAAGTTCTGAAAATAATTACAACACGCTACGGTTAACGATGAATTATTGGTTTCCAAAACGCTAAGGCGATCTGGCAAGTTGACCGTCGTCCCGAAATTACTCGTGCACTTTGAAATTCAATAACTCACGGTTGAATCGCTGCAGACCAGCAGGCTGACAGGATATTTGTCGAATTTAATACGCCAATTCCCGAGACCCGTTTCGAGACGTCGGCGAATCGCGAGGAAACTCCGAATTTCTGTTCAATGACGACAGGAACTTATTCGAAGTTACCTAAGAATCGAATCGAATACAATTCTTAATTAAATAAAAGGATCGTACGAGTTGATTTGTCGTTGAACAATAATTTTAAAAAAGTACCGTTAATAGTGCTCCGGTCTCATGCAAGCCTCGCTTAGCTCTGAGTTGTACGCGCTCATTAAGTTACAAGTTTATCTCTTTGTCAGAACAGGGAGGACTATTTGTTCATTCAACTCTAGCTTTCGCTCCGGCTGTTAATCCATCCGTTTGCACGGTTGTCTCCTCAACATATTACACTGGCCTTCTAGCTGCCCGAGCCAGTTTTTTATGGCCTGTCTAATGTTCTCCGTGGCTCCTGCAAATGATAAAGCAGCGTTAATTTAATGACGTGTTTGATCCAAAATATTCATTCGATAATTTTCTGAATGGTTTACGTTCAGAGTTGATAAGATAAATGCCATAGTTCCAATCGCCAATTAATTTAAATAGTGGGTAACGATTAAATCTATAGTGTAATTACAATTTATGGTGGTGAATGGCGTAGTTTCGAGGAAAACCCGAACACGCCTTTATTCGAGGCATGTCCGAAGTGTGAATATATTTTTGTTGGCCCGCCACGATGCCGGAAAGTCCACGTAGAAGCGGTTGCCACGCTATAAATATCCCTTTTGCATCGAAACCACTGCTCTGATCCAATACTGCGCGATCCAGGACGATTTCGGTACACCATTTCGATTCCTAGTTACTCTCGTTATATATTATATTACCTATGCGTTACATAGACACATCGCCTAGGTTCTCAAACGAGCGTAAGCATACCTTTCCGTATCCAGTAATTAATTGGAGTTGGAAACCTGAAAACAAACGAGAAAAGAGTTAGTTGTATTCTTTCACGTTGAAAATAAAGAAATACAACTTCCAATTAAGTATCCAAACTCTCGGACTCAACATAGTTTGTCCCCCATACAGACTCGCGTGGAGCGATCCAAGACTCTTCGAGTTCCATCGAGATCGATCGCGAGGGTCGAAGAGCGCACGAAGATTCATGGTAAACTTGGCAATCGCGGTTCGTACGTGCTAACGTTAATTTCCTGGTGGAAAGGGATGCTGCCAAGGGAAACACTTTCCTCGGCGATAGTTGCTCAGGGTCGAGTGATCCATTAATCACGATGCTAGAGAACACTGGCTGACAATGGGTGCTTGAACGTGACCTTGCGGACAATAGTTCAGCGCGTATCTACCGTCGACGGAACGACTCACTCACTGAACGATCTTTAAAACAGCGATTTTAATAGCGATCCCTTAAACTTTCAAGCCTTCGAGATTTGGTCCAAATCCAAATGTGACGCGCTGAGTCAAAAAATACCAGTTAAACGTAACAGAAATCCAGACTTGAAAGAATACGTAAGGCTATATCATGGATTCTTTTTAGAATCGCGAATCATCTTTTTTTGTTTTAAATACAGTAACCGATTTACTTAAGAAAATGCGGCGCAAAGAAGTTTTGGAAACGCACAGACGAGGGCAAGGAGATCGCGTGGCCGATCAAGAGGGTAAAAACGTAGGAGTGATCGAGATACGTCGGTAATACGCGGAGAGGTGAAGAAAGAGCGCGAGAGGAGTCGCGTGGAAAAGGCCAGAGTTAGTGCCGCCCGCGCAACGAACCAGTGCGTTAGCGAATATTCGTAGGTGAAGGATCATCCACGGAGAAAAAAGTGACAGGGTCCAGCCGCGTAGGAATAAACGAGGGAAAGCAGGCGAAGGGGTTACTATTGCGCGCGTGTCATTTCCAGGAAGACAGGACCACGGTCTTCGGCTAGGAAACGATGCCGGCTTACACCACCGTTTATCGCCACACCGTCGAACATCATCCAAAAGAGGAAGAGGCTGCCGTCTACTGGGTACGAAACCGTTATTGCCAGTCGTAGGGAAACATTTTTAAACGCTTCGTCGCGCACCAGTAATCCAACGTAACGTTTAGAAGACGCAGGACCTATTTGGAGGCATAAATATTTTTGTTAGTAGGAACAATAACTCACTTGTCAGGATATCAGATGAAAAGCAAAGACACCGTACATACTTTGACACTGATGCGATAATATTTATCATTTTTTAAGAGCATTTCCTTGGTAGACCCTTCTAAAATATGCCCAGTGTATTTTTTTTAAAAGAAATTTGGAATTTTTATTTGTTTGGAATTATTGGTACCGAGAATGATTTTCTTGAAGCCTCGCTTTCATAAAATCCTGTTTCCAGAGAGAATGCTGTAAGAGGATATTGCGAAATAAGCGTGGACATTTTACGTTTTCGCGACTCGATTTTCCTCCAACTTCCTTTCCTCGTCCGTGAATTATTTTTAACTGCGACAACAATTTTGTACGACCCTCGAAGTAACGTGTCTGCGGACCGAAGTAGTTGAATCTACAAAATTTGTAACTATACCAAGCCGTTTATTTTTATTAAACATTTTCGACCATGTGTTCGTGAAATTTGAAATTGTAAATCCCCCGTCGTCAAGGTCAAAGTAGTACCAAGCCCTTTAACATCCACTGACGATACAAATCGAGCCGCACCACCTCGAATAACTCTTCGAGGTCCAGATCTTCTGAGTCACAAATACATGCGAAATTTTCCAGCCACTGTTCGCTACTTCTGCAGATTTTTAATACTGCATTTCTTCCCTCTAAAAATAGCGAGAGTCGGTCCAACAATCGCGTCGAATAAACGACAGCGAAACGAAATGTAAGACGATCTAGATTTCGAATAATGCCACGAGCCAACCTTGACATCATCCGACGAATGTGGGGCTAGGTCCCAAAGGCTGTACCGGTGACATTAAAAAAAGGACAGAGACGAATCTCTGGCGAGACGTAGCTTCGGGCGCAACCCCGTAAGAAGCAAACGGGAGGGGAGAAATGATCGAGTTGAAAGGAGAATTACACCGCAAGTACTACCGCCTAATAACACGGTGCAATAAAACACACGTAACCACGCTAACGGTGAGGCCGTTCATTGGTATCTTATTCTATTTTCGTGAACGAGATCTGGGTTACTCAAACACAAGAGGAACGACACACGCACACACGCATCGGACATCAACAGCACCCCCCCGCCCCCCCCCCCCCCCCCGATGGCGTGAGCTTTTTCGAAAGCGTCGTTCCGCCCCAAAAATTCTTTCGTCAGCGTTAAAAAAGAACTGGGTGTAAATCGAACGACATCTCGGACTGTGTATTTCAAGCGTCTCGGTATCGTGGGTACTGAACAATTTGCCACTGATTCCAGAAAGGTCAGGGCGCATCGTTTCACTAGATTGTCAGAGTCGCTTTGAAGTTTATATGCTTGTTTGCGATTCGAAGGTGAAGGTATGGAAACCTCTATCGTAAGAAGCATCGTTGGTTTTAATAATCTGAATTTCGCGTTGTAGAGTTTTGTCGTTTTCGCTCGAACCTTGCCAAAATGTTCTAGAAAGATTTCCTTAGAGTTCAAGTTTCGCTACACCGGTGGCGAGCCAAGCAGTAAACACTTTTTGAAACAGCTGTTTCGTCGTAGCTGAATTTAGTTTCGGGGACATAGAGCGAAAGTGACGCTGAAACAACAGCTTCCTTGTTATATTATTATTTCTTGGAGACGTGTAATAATAGGCGACGACAACGCTTTTGCGAAACGGACGATATTCCGTTAATTCCTATAGCGTTTAACTATTTATCCTTGTTATGAGTTCATAGCCATGCCAATATATAAACGAAAGTTGATACAAGACTATCGGAGGACCTAACGAGCATCGTACTATTTAAGACTCTAGTCCGAAACCATTTTCGGAAGTTAACAAAATTATTTAAAATAAAATAGCGCCCTGTCTAAGAGACGCGTAGTTGTCTCCCACTACTTCTTCGAACAGCCTTGTTGCAACTGAGGCACAAATACGTATACAATTTTCTCTTTCATTTTTGAATCGATCTTGAATCGATGAGAAATTGTCAGGTGTTTTTCGCGACAGATCTCGTGGCACACGGGGTACGCGTTATTTTTGCCTGCTAGGGGCCTTCGTCTATTTCGAGAGAATCACTCTTGCTCATCCTATGGAAATGATGTTCCTGACCCATTTTTAATGGAGTCCTCGTTAACCACAATTTCACTCGATGACGTGGGAATTGGTCGTCGCATCGATCGATATTTACGGCTGGCCGCAACGAAATCAATGGCGGCTGGACTCAAATTTGATCTTCTATTCTTGCGAGCGCGTCTTATAAATACGACGCGTAACTTTATCCTGCGTCCGAGCTCTTTCTACACACCGTTCCACTTGACATTCTCATTTTCCTCGTGTTTCGGCAATGACGATTCCCAATGGAGGTGCGCATTCGTTTTGTAGGTAAACAGAAACCTGCTATTCCGCTATGCCCTCTGTATCTACAAAAACGATTTCTTGGTTAATTTGTTATTCCCTTATATTTTTTTATCGTGGAAGAATTTGCCACTGAACAATAATAATAATAATTTCGTAATTCCAGACAGAAAACGACAGGCGAATGACATAATCCGCGGACGCGGACATTTGGCAAACGTTTTTGTACGTAACGCTACTGTTTTATGCAATTTTCTCATTGTGCTCGGAGTTTCGAGCCAAGCGTGGGAAATTTTAGTCGCATTACAGCTTTCCTAAGAGACGAACGGTCATCGAGCGATATACACGCGTTATTCTATACCTAGCGGCTAGCTTCCGGCTGTGATAGTTCTGCCAAAATTATCGCCAGCTTTTGCTGTTTCGACTCTGAAATTATTCGCGTACCGAATGTACGAATTTTATTTCACCCCTCGCTGTACATGCTCGAACGTTCCTTTGATCCTTCGGATCGGTCAAAATACCTTTGAAATTATCATCGATTTATTTTTGGTCGGGTTCATGGATGCGAGCCGCGCTCCATTATCGCAACAGTGTCGAGAATTAATGAGGTATCATCGATCACCATGGCCTCTATTAAAGTTTATTTTAGATTTTGTTAGTCGGTAATTGACACCGTTCTGGCAGAGGATTCCACGCCTACCAATCCGATCTTGAACCCATCGGTTTTGGTATTCGCGGTTCGTTAATTACTCTAATTTCTTTTACTTGATCTTTTTGAGACGAACACAAGAGTTTAAAGAATTACAACTATTATGTATCAGCGATATTATCTATGTACAGGGTTAAGCGTTCAAGGTTGGCAAGCACAACGTTCGAGAAACGTTGGTTTCCTTTGTGGACGAATCAAAACAAACTGTAGGGTGTGGCCGTGGCTTGAACCATAAACAATGTTTCAGCCGTACCGCACGACTCCTCTTGTTTTACCCGGTGCGAAGGTCAAGAAGGATGCACCACTCGGAGAATGCTATCTGCGTCACCATCCAAATCCGATGATCAGAGCAGCGCCTCATCACTACGAACCAGCTCATCCTGAAGTTGCTATGAAGCAAAAGGTGCGTGTTAACGAATATTAAGACCACTAAACTGAAGAAAAATAATAAAGTCATATTCTACGAGCAAACTTTTACATTTTCACAAAGAGGAATAGTTTGTCTTGTCGCGAAAATGTTGGTTTTAATCTCTTAAGAATATAAAAGAATTACAGAATGAAAGACTGAGAGAATTAAGAATACTTAACTTGTAAATATATATGTGTTTCATAAAATGTCCGACTAGGTGGCGGAATCGGTACTTCAACGTGTCTTGGGACCGAATGAAGTTCCAAAGGTTTGGACCACTTTATTCATGAATCGCTTCCGCTTCCACAAACGACGCTTCCGCTTTGAACAGAAAATACAACGATGTATTCACGTTAAAAAATAGTTGAAATTCTAACTAAATATCTGAAAATACCATCGAAATGTCTATGGTTGCGAGTGCCGACGATAATATAGCATGCTATCGATATTTTGCTAATGATTAACCCGCCCGTCAACGATTAGACGATCGGTTTTTAATAAAGGGCGTATGTACTTCTGTTTATTTATACAAAATTATCTGATGAGACTGCAACGTTCCGAAGGACGACGAATACTTTAAATGCGTCTAACAGTAAATTTATGACTTACTTCAGAGGAGTTAAGAATTAACTTAACACACAGTGGCGTAACTTAAGAATGCGTAGCGAATCTTTGGAGCCCCAGCTCTGTAATGAAACAAAGAAATATACCTGTTGCTGGTTACGCCACTGAAACGATGGAATACAACGTCTAAAGACTAATGCTATAAATTCAAAGAGACAAACGAGGGCATCTATACCCATTGTGATTAATTTGCAATCGATTTGCAACCTTTCCCCTCATCGTTTCGTTTCATTTGATTCCGTAGGTAGTCCACAAGCAGTTCAATTCACCGATTGGCCTCTACTCCGAACAGAATATCGCTGACACTATTAAATGCCAGGCGTCCGCTATACCGTAAGTATCGAGAAAAGATTTCGCTTAAAAATATAAAGAAAACGTCTAATTCGCCGTGTAGCCTGCAATAGAGTAATAAAGTTAGTATCATTAATACGAATTGGCTTTTTGCTGAATGCTGCCACTTATCAAACACATTAACTCCGCAAGAGCAATTTTAATCTTGACACTAATTAACCAACGGTCGTTCGTAACTCGATTTACCAGATAAATCAAAGTCGCATTTTAAATTGTCAAACATCGATCACAAAGACGATATTTTTGATGACAATGCTACAGAGCTTAACTTTGTAATTTCTTTCGATTTTGAGGTCATTCGAGTTTGATATGCACCGGCAACGGTGACATTTTTTTAACTCGTGCATCTCCATACAGCACGGAGCGTTGCTGGAATATTCTTGACACGTTACGCGTTGTATGGTTCGCATGAATCGCTAACTAATACTAAACTCGTAGGCAGACAAAATTCTTGAACTCGGAAACGATATTCTACCGACGAGAGATATTGATTACAAGTTTTAATCCGAATACGTATCAATTCGTCGACGGCTGTCCCGAAGAAACAGAAATAAACGCAGCTCGATTCCTACGCAGCTTGCGAAATGGATGACACTCACGTGCGGTTTATTTATTTTCCAGCATTTTCATAGACTTTTCCTTCGTGAAACAGAAACAAGAAATACAGGAGCAAGCGAGAATCTTGAAGGAGCAGGCCAAGGCCGCCTCCTCGAAGAACGTGTGGCCTCAATTCAATAAACCGAATTAATATATACAGATATACATACACACATATATATTGTAACGATAGTTCGAGATAGTTTTTCGCTGTTCCAAAATTCTACGATAACGCTGTCAACTATATTATCAATTCGACTTTCATCGCTTCTATCGACTATTATTTTTAGACCACCGCGTGGAATCGCCAAGTGTATTGCGATTTATTGTAGGGATCTCGAAATAGTGTCAACAAAGCCGTCAGGAAAGTTCGAAAACAAACCTCGCGAAAGTTTGCCGAATAACAATCCTTATATTCTTGCATGCTGTAGAATAGACAATAATCAACAATTAATCGTATGAGATTATACGTGAGAATAAAATAATAAGTAGTCTTACTAATTTCGATGCTTACGTGATGAGAGCGATTCTCGAGAATTACCTTTCCTTCGGAGAAATTTCACTTGATCGATCGTAAAATATAGGGGTAATCAGAACTAGATAAGTCCTGTCTACAAGTTCTCCTAAAACCTGCCTTTGTTATTGTAAATTATAGTATATAAATGTAAAATAGAAACGAGACATTCGTGACTCGAATAATTGCTGCTACTTCTGACCAATAGAAAGACATGTATAACGATAAAGTAAATGAAATAAAGCCCATCTCTGGTTCTCACGAGCTCGATAGGATTCTCAATGAGTAATCTAATGACCAGTAATGGCGTCTCAGTCGTGGACAGGACAGTGTTAAACGATTGAAGGTTACGTAAGACGAAACGTAATCCTCGAAGAAGGGCGCCAAGCATGTAGCTAGAACGTGTTTGTAATTAGATTAACGATTAGAGCTCGGAAGCGGACCGAAAAGTCGCTCTCGAAAAAACAATTGGCGATACATAACCCCTGGCTGCTGTTAACCGATTTGACGAAATCGCCAAGCAAATGAATTAAAAGTAGCCCATGTGTACACATGCGATACGACGATACAGCCCGAAGAAACCGATGAAGTACGACCCGAGTAAGAGCGAGGCTTACAAAGCTCTGCAAGAGGAAGGCTATGGCGACACAGTGCAGGAGGTGAAACAGCCAGCGCGCACTGGCGTTTTCTCGCCGCAGAAAGTCAACCAAAATAGGGTATGCTCAGTACTTTTATCATAATAAAGCGGAGTTTTAGAAAGACTTCGATACTTAAATTGGTATTAATTTCAGGTACAGTACGCTCGACCGAAGAGTCCCGCTGGACCATTTGTAAGTATAAGTCTAAAAATAGAAAATTTTACGTTAGATTGAAACAGAAAAAAGGAGTTTGTGTAACTGTCTATTATCAATCTCGATCTTTGCCGTACTCGCATGTAATTGCATGAACAGCACGCGTTGAATGCAAATCTCTTTACTGAACATACAATTCGTAAAAATCGTAATACAATAATACCTCGATGTAACAATAGACCATCAAGAATCACTCATCAATTTACTTGACTGAGTAAACGATAAATTTAGATTTATGAGAGGTTTTTGATCATTCCGATACTGAATTTGTTTGATATCATTTACTCAATGGAACTGGTATTGCCATCTAGCGTCAAACGAAAGGAACTAAGTATTTGACAATCAGCGCCCTCCGTGGGAAAACGCCCAAATCAAACAGACGTGAAAACACGTCCATTACCGAGAACGTTGCACAACATTGCCGCTCGCAGACGGCTTCTCGTCGAACGCAACATGGCCGCTTCCCCCACTCTCGTATATAGAGTGAGAGGGAAGATCGCAGTCCCTGCATTTTGAAAAATTAGTTCAACCTATTCACCGCTAGAGGCTGTTTAATCGAATGACACAAAAATTGAACAAGTGCATACATTATCAAACAATAACGCACTTCAAATCAAGCTAAGCCAACCCAAGCCAAAAATTTGAAAACAAATACGAGCACCTTCGTTCTCTAGCTAATCCTTCATAATAATGTACAAAGAGATATTATTTGTAGGATTAACGCTATATCGAGGAATTACTGTATACAAATATCGTCAATATCCTTAATGGATGAATTTGTCATACTTCTTTTCGTGTTTACTTATTCGTCCTGTCGTTAAAGTATAGTAAAGTTCTGTACCATCTCCCCTCGTAAAATGCTACGACAAATTAATATTTGATGTTTATTTGATCAAGGGTGGAAATTATAGACGTCCCTTCCCCCTCCCTTTCATAAAGGATCGCATCAACGACTATTAAAAACTTACACCAACTTGTACGTGTAATTTGTGTATCTGCAACCGCACCTATTCGCTTGTACTAGTCACAAGCGAACATTTTGTCCCTCTTCATTTTAGGGACAAAGTCTTCGCATACGACTTATGTGCATGATATTTTACACGTTGCATGATGACGCCGAATTCCAACATATCGTCCATCTACGAGTATAAATTTTCGTTAAACAAATGTCTGAAATTAAAATTATATTTGTGAAAATAGTGGATTTACTATTACTCTTTAATTTAAATAAAATACTCGTAAGGGAATCTGCCAATGCATGCTAAGCACTTGTGCAATTCGTTGACGCTACGTTTTCGATTGATACGAAAAGAATTTACACTTTCCTTTTAGGTAAATGTCAACGACGATGATGGCGAGAAGATTCATCAAAGTAACAGCTTCAAGAGGATTATGTATAGTGTGCTGGGACAAACTGATTATTGAATCCAATTCTGAACTGATGCTATAAATATATCTTATTTATAATATATACATATATGTATATTTTATTTATTGTATGATGCAATAAGTGGTAACGAGAAAAGTGCCAAATTATAAGCAACGATTAAACGAAATAAAAAAAATAAAAAGTATAATATTATTACTATTGAGAGATCAAAGTAATTGCATACAAATTGAATTTTCCGAAATGTAACAACTTACCAAAGATTTCGATGAAGTTACATTATTTAATAAACATTCGTAAACGTGGCTCATGTGCAGTATAAAACTGTTGTCTCGTTGTTTTCCCCGTTCCATCTTCTATTCGCCTAACAACATTAATAAACAATACATTAAACAATCATGAACATAATGCATGAATACCACGTAATAGTTAACGTAATGTAATTTAATTATAAGGTGCTACATTATTTATTGCAATATCTCTGCATTAATACTAAACAAAATTTTAATTCATTTTCACTAGTAAATTCGGCATGTTAATTTGTATTCTTAAAACATACGTGGCTGCATCGTCGTTATTATGCATATAACAACAAAAAGTCGTGAGTGGAATAACAGTATCGCAATTTATGTTGGACCACATTGCATCTATGGTATCCTAGCAGGTTTTATAATATTATGTTGTTTTACATATCTTCGAATTACAAGGAGATTACAATTGTTGCCAAGTGTCTGATCGTTGCTTTAAAGGTGATAGATTCGATTGCAAACATATCCACAGCCGAGTAGTTGATACAATAATTTTCAATCGCCGCGAAATATTACAACAAAAATATTCCGTTCACAAAATCCATCTTTCAAACAATTCGTACGTAGAAGAATATAAATACTGTGCCTTCGCAAAACTATGCAACTCGCTTACCATTGGTTCAGGTATAGTATTATTACATTTATTTTCTACTCTTACTAACGTACAAATAATTTGTCTTCTACTTCTGTCGTCCTTTTCAAAAAGGAGATATCTTTGAAACTTTTCGAGGAGTAACGTTACGACTAGATTTCGTTTCATACATAATTTATTTCTCCCATGCCTAAAACTTATGCGAATCTCTATGCTCGCGCGATACGTAATCGAGCCTAACGCTACAACTTGATCGCTTGTATAATTCTGTCGCCCTACCAATCGTTTAATTTTTTATATAAAATAGAGCGGGGATAAAAAATTAAAACGATTGGCTGTCTGTCGCAACGGCGTAATTAAAGTAATAAAAAAATTGCCGTTATTATATCCACAGCAAACCCCGAAAAGTTTCACTTAAAACTCCGCAGTCACTATTCTGCACGTTTACGCTCCGCGTAAAGTGTTGCATAAATTAAAAATAATACTTTCTCATTAATCTTATTCGGTTCGTAGTTACTGTATCGACATATTAACAAAAATAAAATACATGTGTTAACGCGCAAATATTTTCAAATCGATGCGAAATCCTCGTACATACAAGATTTCGGAGCCTATGAGTAATACATGTCGGAAATTTTCGTATTAATGTAATTTTCGTAGGATTCATATATATTTACATAAAAATATATATTACACAAAAATATCCCCTTAAACTCAAACATACACCGAGCTCAACACTCAACTCGCATACTGATATAAATATGTCACGTACCTTTAAAAAGAAAATATACAAAACCGCAATCAAACATTAAACGAGAAAGAAATGCATACATATTTACACGGATTACCCATTGCGAATGCGTATGTATATAGTTGCAGAGGAGGATAAATTAAATGAGAAGAAAAATTAATTTTGACGAACAGACCACTACATCACAAAAAAAGAAAACTTCGAGAAGAAAAAGTGAAGATAAGAAATATTATATTTGTGTGACTCGCGACATGTGTAAATCGCCATCAACGAAAATATTTGCGCCTGTAGAAATTCATTATAAATGAATCAGAAATGGAGAAATTATTCAAGCAGGACAAAGGTATATAACAAATATAATGCGAAAAAATAAATAAAATGTGTGTTCTACATAGTGCTACGAAGGGTAATTAAAGATTAATAGAATCGTCGAGCAACTGTTTCAGTTCTTTGAGATGCTGCATTTTGCTTCCTGTCGCGGGCGAAGCTGCTGTTGGACGACCAGCATATCTGAAACAGAGAACGAGATCCATTGATCCAAGTCAACCATAAAATAAAAGTGCGATCCTTTCAATAATAATGCCTTATCATCTATATCTACTGAAATAAAAAATACGAATAAACATAAAACAATTCACTAAAAACTGTTATTAAAAATTATTAACCGTGCCCCAATGAAATTCTGTAATCAACATTACCTCACTGTTCTCTGTATGGGTTTATCAGATTTTACTGACGGTGGTTCGGACGCAGTTGTCGTCGTTGGTTTAGCTGATGAAAACCAACCACTTAACCACCCTCCGCTACCGTCACTCTTGCGTGAGGTACTTCCGCCGCTGTAACATGGCCCAAGTTCTTTTACTTTGTTTAACAAAAAATCGCGTGAAAAGCAGTCGATATTTCAACACTGACTAAACATCGTGCTCGGGTACAATGTGTATTCGTGGTAATTATTGCATATATCACGATTCTAAAACTTGCGTTATAAACACGTCTGTGACGAAGGGAAAAACATGGGCCATGTGAACAGCTAAAGGATATAAGAAACAAATTATGGCAGCCAAATATGTAATAAATGTTCAAATAATTCTGTACCTCGCTTTCAAAAAAATATTTTGAGCTACGTTCTTTGATTAAAAATATATGGAGCATTCTTGACTGTCCAAGTTCTGTCGATGCAAGAAATTAGAACACATACATACATTGAAAAAAAAAATTACTTAAGGTTAAGTTCCAGAAACACTGAATCAGTCAATCGCGAAAAATGATAGGGTTAAATAAAAAATCAAGCAACATTTAATTATGCAAAATAGCATACGCCACATAGCAGAAAATGAAATTGCGTATGAGGACAGTAATTGTCTTAATCATCTTAATCGTTAACCTTCATCGTGTACACAAAATAATGTATAATTGTATATTTAATACTTACACTACACTGCGAGTTCCGTTAAGAGCTGTGTGGAATCTAGGCTGAACGTACGTCCATGCACCCTGATTCTTGGCTTCCTCCTGGGCCCATACCAGTTCTGCGTTGGGGTATTTAGCAGCTTCTTTCTTAACCAAATCGTATGGGAAGGGTGAAATCTGCACAGAATAAAATTCCGAATAATAAATACAATCAATAAAATAAAACTACAGAGTAATATTTCGATTTAATTATTCACCTGTTCAACTCTCGCAATGGCGACTTTATCCTCCAGTTGTTTTTCCGTGCGCGCTTTCTTCAAATCGTAGAAGACTTTCCCAGAACAGAACACTACACGCTTAACGTTGCTGGGATTTTGAGCCGCCTTACCTTCCTCGGGTATTACTCTAAGAAACTCCGTATCCTCCTTCATCAAGTCGAAACTGGATTTGGCTTCTGGATGACGAAGCAGCGACTTTGGCGTCATCAGAATCAAAGGTTTCCTGAATGGTAATGCAATCTGTCTCCTCAGAATGTGGAAGTAATTGGCCGGTGTACTACAATTAGCAACAATCCAGTTGATGTCGTGCAACTGGCGTACAGCGAATTCTTCGCTTTCCGGTGGGAAGTAGTCGGGATCGTCAGCAGACATTTGGAGGAATCGTTCCAGTCGAGCACTCGAATGTTCCGGACCCTACACAATTTGAATTTATTACATCAATCACATGTACGCTATATGTCATATGTAAAACGAATACATGTAATTAACTCACCATTCCCTCTAGCCCGTGAGGCTGTAGCATGACAAGACCAGATTGACGCACCCACTTAGCCTGCCCGCTGCTAATAAACTGATCGATTATACATTGCGCCGTGTTGTTAAAGTCGCCGAACTGAGCCTCCCAGCACACCAATGCATTAGGGTTTGTCATGGAATAACCTAATTCAAATCCTGAAAATTCAGAAAGACGCGTTAATTGCCTTTGTTACGATATATTAAAAAACCGTGTATGAAAAATTTGTATTACCAAGTACACCAAATTCTGACAAAGAACTATTGCACACAGTATAGGGAGCTTGGTCTGGGTAAAGATAGCATAATGGCCTGTAAGTAGCCTTGTCGACGGTTTGATGATGAAGCACGTGATGTCTATGCGAGAATGTTCCTCTTTCTACATCTTGACCCGACAGCCTAACGTGAATCCCCTCTTTAAGAAGGGAACCGAAGGCCATCGCTTCTCCAAGAGCCCAGTCAACTGTTCGAGCCTCGATCATTTCCATACGAGATTTTAGAATACGCTCGATTCCTGTAAGATTCAACCATACGTCGTACATAAATCATTTTCTACCTCTGAGAAAACAATATTTACCTTTGTGTATAACAAATTCAGCAGCATTGGGAGGTGGTGACGAGAATTTTTTTCCAATATGGATCAGCGTATCTTCTTTAATGCCGGTAGGAGATACTTTTAATGGGTCCTTGCCTTCGAAGAAGCCAGACCACGGAGAGTCCAGCCAATCCTTGTACTTGATGTGCGTTTCCTGCCTGGCGTTGGTGTAGGCATCCTCACAGATTTTTTCATACTTATCTTTGACATCCTGTAAAATAATATCGGTATTATAATTCTACTAGACAATCCTGTTAGAATATCTCTTTGATTTCAGTACCTTAACTTCTTCGGAGTTAACGACACCGTCGCTGATAAGGGAGTTAGCGTACTTGTCCAAAGCTGGTGGAGTTTTCTTGATTTTGCGATACATCAAAGGTTGCGTGAACATGGGTTCATCGATCTCGTTGTGACCGTTTCGCCTGTAGGACACGATATCGATAACGACATCCTTGTGGAAAGTTGCCCTCCACTCAGCGGCGACTTTGCAAACGTGCATCACCGCTTCAGGATCATCCGAATTAACGTGGAAGATGGGTGCGTTAACTACTCTCGCAACATCTATTAACAGACAGCATAATTTAAATACAGTGGACGTGTATAGTTGACAATACCGTTACTTGCGCTATACTGGTTTCTATGCTTGCAATTAACTTACCGGTACAGTAAGGAGAGGATCGCGAATGTCTGGGATCGGTGGTAAATCCAATCTGGTTGTTGACCACAATGTGCACAGTACCGTGAGTTGTATAGTCGGGCAAATCGGACAAGTGCATTGTTTCGAAAACAATACCTTGTCCACAGAAAGCGGCGTCACCGTGCAAAAGAATGGACATGACCTGGTTAACAAGCAAATTCAATTACATACATTGCAGGATTTTGCTTGTATGAACATACTTATCAAATATGTTTTATGCGTACCTTTTTACCTTCGCCATCACCTCTATAGAATTGCTCAGCGCGAGTCTTTCCCTGTACTACCGGATCAACAGCTTCCAAGTGAGATGGATTTGCAACGACGGCCAAACGAATGTTCTTGTTCGTTACGCGATTCAAACGCTCAATGTACGTTCCCAAATGATATTTGACATCACCAGAACCCTAACGCATCACAAGTTTATGTCAGATACATCGACGAGTAACAAGGTAGGAATTCGTATGGAATTTGTCACGGTGCTTACATCATCAGCTGCTTCGAGAGCAGCGAACTGTGTGAAGATTTGACTTAAAGGTTTACGACAAACGTTAGCAAGGACATTCAGACGACCGCGGTGGGGCATGCCCATCACGACGGACTCGACCCCTAACTCGGTGGATTTGTCGATAACTTGTTTCATAGCAGGGATCAGAATTTCGCATCCTTCCAATCCGAATCTCTTCTCGGATGACCACTTGCGCGCAAGGAATGCTTCGAATCTAAGACAACAATGCAAAAATAAACAAAATTACATTTGTCATTCGACAGAAATATCCCAATTGCAAAATTGCTATTTTTAGGTACCCGGTTGCACGAGTTAATCTAGCCAAAATTAGCCTCCTTTCGTCGTTTGTCATCTCCATAATACCAGGTGTCTCCATTTTCTGACGAATCCAATTGCACTGTTCCAGAGAGTTGATGAACATGAATTCCACGCCGATGTGACCACAATAAGCAGCTTCCAATCTTTTCAAAATTTCTCGCAACGGCAATGATTTCTCTTTGCCACCGATAAAAGTGGTGGATGGCAACTTGAAAATGCGATCCATGTCCGAATCCTCTGCAGAAATCAAACATTAAAATAGATGCTCGTTTTAAAACAATTAACAATGTTTGACACAATTACATGTCATAGCTTCGAGACTATCGAAATTATGTTTAGAGACAAAATATTTGCTTTCAAACAGCTTCAACAAGTATACGTATGAGCAAGCTACGACATTTAACTATGTACTCGTATGCGATGATATGAAATATAACACAAATTTGACTTCATGTGTACACCACATTATTGTTTTCTTGCCATTTTGTATGAATTTTATTTTATAACACTGATACTGAAAATGTGAGCTATGTATGAAGCGAAAAGTGAAAGAAATAAATTACCTTTGACAGAATATAGAATTGTACACAATGAATTTTATGAAATGTAAAGATTAAATGAGATAGTTTATATATTTGCCTCGTGTAGGTAAGCAAATCGTTTCATTTCGATAATACTGTACATGTATGTATGTAAAATATTTGGCAAATGGTATATACATGCACAAAATGTCTTGAACGATCACTAGATATATGTAACAAACCTTCAGCATAATACTTGCAAAAAGTAGAATAAAATGGAAAACTGGGAAAAGACTTTAAATAAAACGTAAAGCTGGAAATCCAAATAAAGCATCATTAGTAAAAACAATCATTAACAAAATTGAAGTAGCAATAAAGAACTGTAATAAACAAAACAAGTGGGACTTCCATATACTCGATCACACGTTATACAAAATAATGTAAAAAGAAAAAAAATAATGTAAAAAGAAAAAAAAGAAAGGTCAAAAGATTGAGTCAAGAAAATATAAATAACACAGAGTACGTTTACTAAGTAAATTGGAAGCTAAAGAGGAAGTCTATATTAAAAATTAAAAAATAATTTTATACTTAACGAAAATATATTATAATTTTTGTGATACTATCGTATGTGATTTGTCATGGTAGTGATTATTTATACCTCCTCTCACTCTTTCACATGAAATGCTTAGAAGTTATTCCTGGCACAAATATATTTACAGCAAAATATAGCAATGTTTAAATCAATATTTATATGAAGGACCCAAGCACCTTTATAATTTTCCTACAATATCAATTTTGATGTAATCCCATAATGAACCAGCGTTTCCCAAAGATACTAATAACTCACAGAGCTTTTAATAGAACTTCCATTTGGATTGTGATTTCTACATACTTTTCATAAGTGCAGCTACTCGGTATTGTAGTTCCTGCGAGTAAGTAGTACGTGCTCTGTTTCCTGTGGACATTAGACTTAAACTGAATAATTGAGTTAAACGAATGGGTACAGGAATTCTTCATTTATATACTATAGTAAAATTTTCTGTCCTCAAAACGCAATTAAATAGCGATTACATTAATCTTAAGTACATATTTCCACTGATTTTAAATATATATCCGTATAATGCTATATTTTGTGTCCAGGAAGGAAATATGATGGTGGAATATGGATGACAATAAGAAAAATAACAATGGTAAATATAATATTGCAATGAAGAAAGTAATTGATAAATAATGTTTTATGTAATTATCAAAAGAGGTCTATCAAAGAAACAGTCAAGATAAACGCTGTTCGATCCAAGCAGTTGAATTCATTGAAATTGTTGTTAATGCATCAAACAAAGTTTAAATAACTTGAAATGTGCTACATAGTATCTTTAGTCCTTTAATTTATGCACGTTCATATGGGCTTACCAAATGAATAATGATTATAGAGCAACTCTTGTGGATGTCTATCATCAAGATCGGCGCTGTTGATGCCAAGTGGATCCAATTTAGCGATATGATGGCCACGGATCTGTCAATTTAACGCCACATTCATACCAACTAAGTAGTTTTTAATTTGTTAAATTTAACAATTCGTTTACATATATTAAAATAAATTACTGTGATCGATGTTTCATTTAACACGTTCACTGCAAAAACTATTTTCACGGATACTTGTCGTAACTAACAATACTAGGAAAATGAAAATACAGATTTTTCAATTAACAAGTAATACACTGAACGTGTTAACTATACGTCAATGGCATGTAAGTATCAACAAACAAGAAAAAAAAGTACATTTGAAAACATCTCATCGCAATAATTGCTAGTGGTCACATTATAAGAATAAGCATTTGTTAATATAGGTATTTTCAAACATGTTCTCACATACATGCTTTCCATTATTGAACCTATTCCACAATGAAGTTAAAAAGTTTTTATTTGGTTATTTGCTTCTTTAAGATTTCTTAGAGAATTAAATTAAAATTATATAATTTAAAAACACCACATGTAACAGCATAACGTGAATACGTTGAATGGTAGACTGTTCCAGAAACAAACATTCCATGTAATGAATTGCGAACATATAAAGCTAAGAATAACATCATTAGCAAGCATGCAAAGCAAAAAATTTCCAAGTAGTTTTTCTTACCTTAAACATATTTATGTAACCATATTTTTTGGTCATATATGATAAGTACTAACACACTAACTACATAATAGCAAAGCTAGAACTTCATTTGCAAATATCTTTCAGTACATAATACCACACATTTAATACAAACCACAATATGTAAACCAATTAACATCTCAATCTTTTTGTAATAGAAACATTTTCAGTATCAGTAAGAACCTTTCTTGGAATAACAGTCACATAACGCCTTCTCGGTATTTATAAAATCTAAACATTGTTTTACGGGTTTTTTAGATAGAACAAACTACTTTGATCAATTAAGTCATATACATCAGATGATATGGAACAAAGTTACTCTTATTAAATCGTGAAGTTACTTCTTCTAACTTATATGATAAAATTATAAAAATTTAGAAAGCTAGATGTTTGCTCTTAAGGAGGATATTGAAAATAAAAAGTTTGCTTATCATATGGTACATAGAATATCAAATCAAAGGAAGAAAGTCGTGAAAACAGTTAAGAAGGAGTTAATGTGTTTGAGATGAAATGTGACGTATAAATCGGGTGAAGGTGCTTTAAAAATTTGGAAGTATTAACACTCATGTGTACTTTGAAAAAATCATAAAATCAGGTACAGAATATCACGTATTTCAGCGATAAATGTTATGTTTTCGATACACCTTCACCTTACGGATACACGAAAACTGACTAAAGTAATAATTTACGGAATTGGTTTGGGAAGAAGCCTTACCAAGCATATATTGCCGTAGAACCTGTTCTGGAGACCCCTTGCGGGCTGCGTAATGTGTATGTATCAGGTCTGTTTGCATGATACCCAGTGGGTCCAGGTCGGCAACTAAGTGACCTCGAGCCTATATGTTCAATGAATAATCCCAAAAGGTCCCAATGTATATCATTTTTTCTACTTGTCAAATTCGGCTACACATCGCTACGTTATAAAAATACGATGTTGTTATAGAAAATACAATCGACAACTATTTTATTCTCAAACTCTGAATTTCAATACTGATGTATATTCTTCTTTGTGAAATATAAAAGCATTTCACTCTTTAATATATGAAAATTTTACTTGCCCTACTTAAAATTCTTCAATATACTATAAAAAAATTAATTATTTTTAATATCAGTTTTTGTCAATTATACCAGTATTTCCTTGTCCCTTTACTTGCAAAAAGAAGATACATGTAGAGAATTTTTGACCAGTAATTAACAATGATCATACAAATACATGATTTACATAACAAATTGTGATATTTTTTTTATACTAGTATTGGGAAATATCGAGTTGGAAAACATGCTTAAAGTGAAAAATGCAGTGAACAACTAATTTCATAATAATGAAACGAGGCTATTATGTAATACTCAAAAATGATTTTGGTCTCCTAATTCATGCTTAATATATGTATTTTCTTATTGTATATCGTCAGGACTCAGAACAAGATGAAAGATAATGGTGTATTACTTAATGATGCACATGATAGCCCCCTAATAAAATAGTTTCTATATCAATTTCTTGTGTCCCAAATTTTGCAAAGTATATAGTTAAAACATAAATCATATTAATGAATACAATTATATTAACAAAAGTTGGTCACAGAGATTGAAAAGAAACTTATATCGCATGCATTATGATAAAGACATCCCTTAAACATAAAACATATAATGTTTCTGTAATTCATGCTCTAGTGTTCCTAATATAAATAGTAATTTCAAATAAATGTTTACCAATAATAACACATATAATGGTACAAAATAATAATAAAAATATTTCAATGTTTTTGCTAGGAAAAAAGATCCAGCTATATAAGTTCCAATATTACATGAAGTAATAAAATATTATACTATTCAAAAAATAAATTATAATATTTTGCCTACATGTCTGATAAGCATATTTAAAAATGTACTCTTTGGATTACCAAAATGGAAAAAAATACAATAAAAATGTTTTGTTAAAATAAATGTAATTGTTTCTTTGCTGTTAATGTAAAATGCAAGATGTACATACCTGGTAAGATCGAATAATGGCTTGAACAGCCAGGTGATCGTCGATTATTTTCTCATTAATAGGTATCTGGCTCAATTGAGACCCACCACCAAGTGGTAACAATGCTCCTAAAGGTATCTGGTTATGACTTGGGGCAAGAGAAGGTGGCGCCTGGTATGCAAGACCTGGTCCAGCTCCAGCAGTGCTGCTACGGAAAAATGAATCCCACGACTATAAAAGATAAAAATAATTAAGCTGATATAAAAACATTATATATCTTCACAGAAATTAATAAGGTACAATTTATTACTGACCACATGTACACTGTTGGGATCTTGTAGCCATGCATTGTACATTTCTTCTACATAAGAACTGGAACTGCCATTCAAGAAAGGTTCCGTAGCTACCCGGCTGCTATATTTCCTGACCGGTTCAGTAACCATCACCTGTGTGGTCCTGGACAGGGGATGGCTCCGCACCAACCAAGATGCAAACCTTTCTGGCCCGCACATGCGTGGTGCAAGGGGGGCCAGTGTACTAAAAACTGTCCTTGCCTTATACATTTTTACCTAGAAATGTACCAAGAAATGTCATCACGTTAAATATAAATATTAAATATTTAATTTATAAAAAATATATTCTACGAATAACATGACTCTTTAAAATGTAAATATACAAATGTTAAAGACATATATTACGTGTCCCCCTTTTAAACTGATGGATCAACAAATGTTTCTTATCTATAAGATTAAGCTGTACAAAGTTTTCTGCGTAGTTCATTCATTCACACAGTAAATACTTATAACTTAAAGATGCTGATAAATCTGACAGTTTTATCACTTTTTATCTTGGATAATTGAAGATGGATGTTGTTATCTATTTTTACCATTATACATCACTGTCCTATTATGTCATTTAATTTTTAAACCTATCTTTTTGACTACAGAGATAAAGAAATACTAATTATGTTTGATGAAGCAATGCAGTTAAAAATAAATACATAATTTCCTCTCTGAAGTGATTTGCAATACTTTGTTAATCTATTTTTGAAATAATATTTTTAAATTTCCTTTTAATTTTAATTCTAGATTCGAATTGCACAACAGTATGCAAGATGCCAACTATAAAATGTAATATATGATGAAACCAATCAATTCCTATACCAAAAATAAATAATTTCCTAATGCTACAATATATACAATAATACATGATTGAAACTGTTCTATAAAATGAATGTAATATATTACTATAAATGAATTTAGATGTTTATTTTGCAATTAGAATTAACTTGAGAGACATCATCACTTTTTTGTACCTGCCTCATATCACCAAGTAAATGCAAAGTACATGACATTATGGAAATACACTTGTATGAATGTCTGAGCAGCAGAGCTGACTTTATATAGAGGCAAACAATGCATTGGATTGTAATACAATTATCATATCTATTTGTAACTTTCCATACAAACTAGTAAGGGAGAAATTAATCAAATTATTAAGAAGTTTCCTGGTTAAAGGCAGACTTGTAGGTATATTAATTTAAGGACAATGGTTTCATTTATTTTTTATTTTTAATGCAAGTCTGAAGAGCTAAGTTGCATTGGGGTGCTAACAGCTCTGGTACCAGCCCTGCAGAGCAGGAAACAATCTATAATACATATCGTAATGCAGTCTGGTCTGTGCAAATAACCTTGTCTGTCATAATCATAATGAATGACTAATGCTAGCCAGATAAGCTACTAAGAAAGTCATAATACATGTAACAACTTTCTCACAAACATCTGGAAAAGATATATTCGATCTTATTCTAGTATGATATAACATATAAATGTACCTGTAACTGGAAGATAAAATCAATAAATTATGTTGTAATTCAAGATACGAAAAAAACTACATTAGAGTTGTAGTATATACTAATTTTATATGCAACACAACACGTGTTACGTGACAATACGAACTTTATATTAATTATGATACATGTGACAAGTAATTAACAAAAATTATGTTATATATGTCAGTCAATGTAACACTAATAATAGTTGTATAGAACTAGTAAAAGAGATGTCATAGTATACGAAGTAAAATATCGAGAGTCAACAACAGATAGGCGTGACGAGACACTGACCTAGTTATCGCGAACCTTCTCAGTGTCAGAATTTTCGATGAAATCACGATTAATTCTAAGTTCACTACTGAAATTCGTACAAATTCAAAAACAGACTTTGGATCGACGTTATCGGGAACGGATGCCGATTAAGACGTACTCCAAGTTTCGAGAATAATCAAGTACTGGCGGTAAGAGAAGCTGTCAACAAAGACATTACCAGTGTCCATGTGACATTTGTCTCTGAAAAACGTGGACAGCTTTCGCAAAAATTTGAAACGAATGGTACGGACAGAGACTAAAAAAAGATCAGCTAAAACGAAAGCCACGAAAGAATATGCGGGATTAGTTATGTAGCTAAAATATCTATAGCGATTACACAACTGCATTTATACATATACACAATAATTTCAGATTTTTTTTTCAGCATGTCCAGATAGTTCAATTAACTTTGCTCGGATTGCTATCGAAATCTAATGAAATTATTATACGACAGGGAAATCTCGTGAATTTCTTGATCATCATTTATGGTTTTAAATATACTGGAAAGGTAACCGCGTTTGTTGCAAGTCAGGTGACTATTTCCGTCTGTGCAATAATTTTACGTAATCGAAAGAAAATTCGATTTTAGCGAATAATATGCGTCCCTGGAGCTACTTTTACTTTCCATAATAGCCGACAGTGGTCGATGTTAATCATAATTGTCTCATTAACATAATACGTTAAAAATCAAAGGCGAGAGATGCAAAAATTCACGTACCTGATGTTAACGCAACCAACGATGACAGGCCGTCCACCATTTGCAACTCACAAGTAGACCGAACTGTGTCTTCCTAAAATATATTCGAGAAACAGACCCCAGCGCACCTAACGACCAAATATCGCGGACCTGGTCTTACAATAATCTGATTTGAAAATCTACCGCTTGCATTCAACATTTTTCTTTTTCTAAAACTTTTCACTCGTTAATTATCTGGATGCTTGTTTTAAATTCGTTACCAACTCACAGATATTTATTCGCTGCACAACTCGTGCGAATATATTTGAGAGAATGAATAAAAATTTGAAGACAAGCCAGATACGAATAACGAATAAAAATTGTAGATTCATTTATAAGTTAGCTGCAGATTACGTTTAAATTGCAGACTCATTTGTAAATTAAAATTTGCTAACGATCTTTTTAAATTTTGGATGGGAAACATGGATGTCGATCCAGGAAACGAATGCGCGGGAAAAGATCGACTTACGAATGAATCTACAATTTTTATCCGTATAAACATTGATACTAAATGATGATTTATAGAAATATAGATTTTAATGCAAAAGCCAGAATTCTATTCAAACGATTTTCTTTTAACGAAAGAAGAACGTATATAAAACAAAAGATTTACGTCCAAAAATGTAATCGATCAGTAATTAAAGTGTAACCTATGAATTCTGGTTTCGCGAACTTTTGTAGATTCCTTTTATTTTTGTATTGTTACAAATTTCTTTTACTCGTTGAAATATTGTCCGTTTGTTCTTTTATTCTTGCTTATGACTGTTTATTGGATAATGAAACAATGAAATCTCCTCAATAAAGGAAAAAATATGGATGTCATTAAGACGAAAAAATATTTGCCTGGTATACTCCTTTCCTATTTACTAATATTTTTTACTACATTTTGTACCGTAAAAATATTGACCAAACATATTTTCATTTCTTGAGATCCAAAACGAATGGAACAATGGCTAAATTATACGAACACAAGACAGAATTCCTTACAGTCACATATGAATTATATGAAGATGTTATGTCATGATATTCAACCACATATCTTACAATCTAAAAGTACTCTGGATATCTTGAACCATCATACTTCTAAAAATGAACCTTCTGATCATGCTGAAATTACAGTTTCTCAACAGATAAATTATGATAATTCTTTAGAAGAATTATGCGATACCAAATATCTGCCAAATGATGATGGTACGAAAAAATGTTTAGTATTATCTTGTTATTTCTAAATGGAATTAAAATACTTAATAATTTTTTGCTACAGATGGTACTGAACAATGTGTTTCATGCCATAGTCAAAAATTAGAGAATATTTTACCAAAAATTAGTATGCAACGCAAAGATGATGACAAAATTGAACTTCCTATAAAAAACAAATCAGAAATTGAATTATCTGGTGTCACACCCAGAACTTATAAACTATCGCAAAATCTGCATATCCAATCGAAATTGGTATCACCAATTTCTAAAGAAAACATGGAAGTATGTAATTATGTGCATTCACATATTTTATAATACCTTAATTCAAAAGAAAACATTCTCTATAATTGTATATGTAAAATTTTCTTAACAGTATAAAGAACATAATGGCAACTGGCAATATCCATATCAAGATCATCTAGCAAAATATTCTGAAAAACTAGCACAAGATGTGGAAGATTCAAAGAAGGCTTTTGAACAATTAATTTTGGACAATCAAAATAAATGCTTGCTTCAAGATCTGACTTCTGCAAGAGGCAGTATTAAACTGCATACCACTGGTAGCGTAAAAACTGCAACTGTAGGTAAAAGTAAAAAAGTAAAAAATGAGAAGTTAAGCAGGAGAGGTTCCTTATGTAAGTTAGATGATATTACTGCATTGAAGTTTAAAAAACGAAGAAGAAAATTACATGGTTCCAATTCAAAAAGTACTGTAACAACAAAAGACACAAATTTCATAGGAAGAAAAGACACAAAAAAGCGAAAACAAAAAAGTATGAAATGAAATTATTTGTTTAGAAGCTGTATGTCAATTTTTATTTATCTTTTAGATGGTACAAGTAATCGTCATGTACCAAAATCTCATCGGATTTCTAATGAAGTGGTTGAAATTTATCACAATACAGCAGCAAAAAGTGGTAGTGCTTCTGTTGTTCTCAGTAAACATTCCAAATTAGATTCATACATGAACTGTAATAGTGGATTAGCTACAATTAAACAGCAGACTGTACATGTAAAACCAACATGTGAAAATAATGGTAGTAATCAACAGAATTGTAACACAGGAGAAAACAATGGACAAGATAGTCCTAGGAAACAGTGTCAGTCTAGATATAAAGCAGAGTAAGTGATAACAGTAATGACTACAAGGATGCAACTTCTAAACATGAAATGTACATTTGTATATCTGTTCCCAGAGTAAAAAGTACAAATACTTATATTCAAAATTGCAATTCGGAGATTGCATCTGCTCCTGTGCATGCAACGGAGAAATGCAGTTTGAATCAGTGTCAAAATTCAATTATGCAAGCATCGTGTTGCGACCCAATGATTACTCATAGTTACGAAATGCCAACATTGGCTTCGAAGTTGAAAAGAGTAAATCGTTCGTATTTCGGTAGATTCAATTTTCGGAACATACCCTTCGTAGTGGGTACTTCTGTATCCCCGAGTCACAATTTAGGTTTAAATATCCAGCAAGTACGTTGCTTAATGTAAAATTATAACAAGTGCTCTATTATAGTTTTTTTTTTTTAATTCAAAAGGTATTAAGTATAATGAAAACAAGGCAACCCTCAGTAAATGGAATTACTCCCCTTCTCATTCGTAAAGTTAGCAGAGGTATAAGACCTGTATCTACTCTTATGGAACAAATGAGCAATCGATTCAATAAACTGCCTCAGATAAATTCTCAAATGACCAATACGTTCATACAAAAAGAAAATACGTTTACGAATGGATCTGATAATTTATTTGAAAATGAAAATGTATCTTTGCATTACGAAAAAACTCAATTAAGAAATCTGAATTTGAATTTAAATTCAAGTATAAGGCAATATGAAAATTTACAACAAACAGCAATCACAGATGACAAAACTACGTACGAAAACTTCAACAAAGAAAAGGTCTGCTTTAAGGAAGACGAATATAACGAAAAATGGATTACTTAAAAGTAGGCCTTTCATTTGGCAATATAAAACTCTATTATTTACAGGACACTAAATTAGAGAAGCAATCGGGCAATACTAAAGCATTAAAAGTATTCTCGTCTCAACAAAACGTAAAAACACAAATGGAAATTCCTGGCATACAGTCGAAAACTTGTCAAGTATAATCAGTGTAAACTAGTAGAATAATCGAAAATTCTAATACAAAAAATTACAGGGGAACAACTTTAATGTGATCGTGTGTAACAGTCAAATGACCAATCATACCGAGAGTTCAAAGGGGATACGAGAAGTTCTTGTTAATCTTCACGATCAGTTTGAAGAATTGAACACGTAAGTTCGAATTCTGGAAGATCCGAATTTCGTTAAGTTCATTGTTCTTAACTGATTATAGAAAATACGAAAAATTACAAGGAAAGTCTGAAAAGGCTAAAGATAAAGCATCTGAAGAAGAGATGTTGAATCTTGAAAAAGAGTTAACTGCAAAAGAAGATGAGATTAATGCTGTTATTAATCTCTATAAAGAGGTAAACACAATTTTTATTTACGAATTCTATTACTGTTGGACCTCTCATCGCTTTCTGTTAATAGGTAATGACATTAAAACACCAAATGAAGCAACTACAGGAGAAGAATAGTTATGTTTGCGTATCAACTGAGGTTCCATTAGGATCCGATAAAGCCTATTCGTCCATGCCATTTACATTAAGTAAATCCAATGGAACAATTATGCAGCAGAGATTACAACATAGAAGAGCAAATAGCGTTATTACACCAAGAGAACCTACTTCTATTCGGCTAGCCGGTCTTTTACGACAAATTCAAATGTTTCAGAAACAATTGAAATTGACTTCATGGTAAGGATACATCGGATTTTCGAAGTAAGTTGAACCTATATATAGGCATATTTATTATACGATAATTATTTAAACACTTCTCGTATGTACATATATAGAAATAAAACGAATCTCAAACGGATAACAATTCAAGACAATGCATCTGTTTCCTACATTAAAATGACTACAAGACATGCATAATGATCGATATACTGTTAATTGTAATCGTCATAATCGCAGGTCAAAAATTTGATAGAAACTTATCATGAGAAATATACAGTATAAGACAAATAAAATTTGTAGTAGTTTCTCTTAAGCTCATAATTAAGTATTTAGAATTTGTTATTTTTTACTGTACACTATAATATTTAAACTTAAAGAAGGATTACTAAACTTAAATTATATACAACTAAGGATTCTCTTTGGATTACTTCTTAGAATGAGTACAATGTTTTTAGTGGCTCATACTCTTCTTTTATTCGATTCTGCATGCTACTTCTTATAACGTATATATTGATTCGTATGCGTGTATGGTTTTATGTATTTATGTATGCAACTGCTTGTATCTATACATACCATGTATATGTATGTACATAATCACACGCTAATAAACGTCCAGGACAATTAACACTTCGCTAGACGTTTATTCCTCGTTTTCTTTAGGTTCAATTTATAATAAATATATGAACAAAACTTACCATTGCTCAATGTCAACGCTAACTTTTGAATATGTCGTGAAAAATTATAATCGTACTGTTATGAGAACTTCTCTTTTACAACCTACAAAATGTATCTTAGATAACGTTAATATAAAATGTTATTTCTAAGACGATACTTCTTATTCCTCCTATTATAAAGGTCGCTGCTCATTCACACAAAAATCTATCAAAAACGAAATATCTCTGCGATATCGAATATAAAATTAAGTTTTTTCTGGCATCGATTCGTTAATAATACGAGTTGCTGCGATCATCGTTAGAAACCGCCGAGGAAAATATACATATATGTATGAAAATATTTTGCATTCCAAGAAAATAACATTTCATTTTTATATTTAGATAATTTCTTTTCCTTTAATTGCCGAAAGTATAAAATAAATTTAAAAAAATCATAAACTGTCGGATCTTCCACATTCTGGTTAATTCAACTTGTTTCTTTTTCCACGAAAAAATGCAATGTAGCTTAAGCTATCATCCTTATTTCACGATCTCTCGAAGAGATGATTGACTTCGATAACTCTCTACTATCTTCAAAGATCGTTTACCACGAGAAAATTAAATTAAATCCTTCTCACACACACTCTCCCATAGTAACGCAAATAGTATATCTCTCATATTATATCACAGACTAAAAAATGCTTTGGTCTAAAAAATCGTTTGCTTTTCCGTTTGTTCAGCGCGGAATAAAATTTATGACAAAAATCTCGATCGCCCAAAGTTTTTTTTTTAGAAGAAATTAGTTTTTCTTCGCGCGAGTGTGCAAAATGGATAGCGTGAAAGGAAAATATGGGACCGCTGAGTTTTTCTTTTTACTCGACGCAAGCAACAGAAATTGAACCAACTATGTAGCAAGCGATTTGTTGGTTTACATATTTATATCGAGTCTTGTAAGCATTTTATTTGCCCACAGGGTTTGTTTAAATAATGATATGTGCATTATTATTTTGTTACGATATTTGCTTATGCAGTTACATTTCGATCCTTGTTCCATATTAAAGTTCAAATTTTGTAGCTTGCCAATATTGTTAAAAGCAGTTAAGTAACATCATTCCGTTCTTCAACGTTAATCAGACTCGCAAAAGCACTTTTTTTTTGTTGTTTACTTGATACAATTTAAATTCAATCATAGCATCCTCGTTCGAAACTTCGTCTTCATCGAGTTGAATTTTAAAGCCGTCGTCATTTATGAATAGTCTTAAAATTTTACTCGCGCAAACAGATTACAAAACGCAAAAATCAACGAGCTTTTAGTGAATATGTTTAATACGCTATAAGACTGTAACAGTTTATAGTACTCTACAATTACAACATGTGATATCTCTTACAAGGTACTTACATTACAATTAACCCCACAGATTCGTTCTTTACTCTCAGTATTTTTCAATCCGATGATAGTTCTCGTACGATGAAACGAACATAGCAATTTTAAACAATACACACTCTATAGTCATCCGTTTCCACTATTTGAAATTAAAGTAATTGTCGTGAAGTCATGATCTTCTAAACAAAAACAAAAAAACGTCTTAATAACCAGAACAAGTCTGATCTGAAAACATAGATAATGTTAGGCAACAAGATCTCTAATAACATTTCTGAAAAGTATAATACAAGAAATAAACATGTATAATCAACTCGTTATATTTGTCGTGATTATCAAAATCGATTTCATAATTCGTGTCCGTAACCGACAATGCCACACTTTTTCGAATGTACCCTACCTCTTGATTCAGAGTAAAGAAACGTGTATTATAGCATAACAACTTCTCAAGCAAAATTTTTCAATTCTTTGTTTTTATATTTCTTCAACGTATGGTTAGACACAGGGGAATGCGTGAAAGTAAACAGTATGAAAAGATCGTACGTCCACGATACGTCGTAATGGAAATATGTAAACACTGCAAAGTAGCAAAAAAGCAAATTTTCAAAATGTCGTTTATGAAAGCATAAACTGTTCGATGGCATTAGTAAATGTACGTATAAAATCTTCGATAGACTAAGTCATTTTAGAGTTGCTTTTTTTTTTTCATCCAAAGTTCCTCGTACAAGTAGGTAGACATTCGTAATGATTCGATAGATATTATGAAATAAGCATCATCCTGCTGTATTAAAATCGATGTTGAGTATTTCGAGGAAATTAAGTGCAAATTGGCGGATCATTTCGATATGCATAGCGCAGTAGCCACTGTCACTGTCTAACTATTATTAGTGCTTAGAGTTCAAAGTGCTAGTCTGGTAGGATTCGTATTCATTACTATCGTATAATATTCCTTTATGAAGTTATGTATACGAGTTCCCCGAAACGATAGGAGAATCGTGGAACTGATGTCGTTAAGTGCAACGATCGATACCGTTCCTCGAAACATTTCATGCAATCAATACTGCATCATGTTCGATATTTGTTTTAACCGGAGTCGTAGGCAAATTGCAAGCGTACTTGCTTCCACTCATAGCGTAGAATTAAAGTTCGCGCAAATATTTTCATGCGTTGAACCGTTACATTTTTGGTTTTCAAATGAAGATAACAAATGATTATTGATACATAAACTTCGAGGAACGATATCGATACCATTATCGCAAAGATATTCTTCTCCTTTATATCTTAACATTTTTTGATTTTTCAGTAATTTGAAATTATATTATGATATATATTAAGTTTTTTATTTCGATGCTGTTTTCTTTCTAATCATTTTGCTTGCCATTCCTATTGCACAACAAAATCGTTTAATAAACTGTACGAACGTAATGTGATTCGTCGATTGTATAGCGACTACTGTGCACGTTTTACAAGGTTCATGATGCTCTGGGGTTTTATTGTTGCCACGTGTGCAACTTTCGAGACGCCGATTAGATACTGCGTCAAGCATTTTTCGCTACAAGAGCGTCGATCAGTCTAAGTTTCGCTTTGGCCTGTTTGTATGATTCATAGACAGTGATGACTTGTGGGCCACGATCTTCCCTCTGCATTCTCCGACCGGCACGAACCTCGAATTGCGCCTCTAATTCTTTCAAAGCTCGACGAAGACGTTTTTTCTCTTCTCTGGTTAATTTTTGCTGAATCAATAACTCTTCTTGTGGAAGCGCATGGAGACTTTCATTATTACTGCGACTTCCTTCGCTACTGCTGTGTTGACTGTCGCTGTCGGTTGGCAATTGATCTGCCGAATCTATACAATCCAAAATACCTCTATGCGACATGTCTGGCTCGCTGGCTCTTCTTTCCGCGTCAGATGGATTACCAGCTACATTAGACGACGTGAAATCCATTGCTTCGTGTTCCAAGATAGTGGCTAATTCAGAAATGCTATCTTTGTTTTTGCTCGCTCCTGCTCTGATAAGCAATCTCTTCAAAGTTCTATATCTGTCGTACAAAGGACGCACTACGGTCCTATCTTCTTTGGGTCTTCCGAAAATATTTTCAATATGAAGCAAAGCTTTTTGCACAGCAGTTTTTTCTTCTATCAGTTGCTCGTAAGTCAGTTCTTCCATATTGTCAGGTCTGTTGCACTTCAATCTCTTCTCGCTGAGTTTCTTCTCGATATCTTTTACCATTTCCTCCATCGACGTAGCTCGCGACTTTTCTTGGCTATTCTTGTTGTTGGTCGGGCTATCGCTATCCGTTCTTGTTCTGTTATTCGCATTGGCTAATAACGCGCTGACCGGATCTTCCTTCAGGAGCTTGTGCTCCTTTCGCAATTTATGTAACTCCGTGCACAATCGTTTTATATCTTTGTTATTCATTTTATCAGAATGACTCGGTCGATAACCAAAACTCTCTTCGAACTCGTCTTCGTATTTCTTGATTTTCTTCTTCAAACCGTTTATGTACTTGGTCAAATTTTTTAAGCCAAGTTCCGCAATTGTCGGGGTGTTGGGTTGCTCTTCGTTTTCAGTATAAAATCGTCTAGGCAACAACAGAGAATTTCTTGGGGACAACATGGCTTCTACTCGAGCGTCTGCATCTTCTGCCTACAAATATAATAATCAACAAGTAGTACTAATTCGTATACGATTTTTCATTTTTTTCGCTTTCTAAATAGCATTTGTTTGCTTATTGCGTATAGGCTTAAATTACTCAGAATGAAATAGCACTTTATTTATACATCAGATTATGGATCAAGAAAAATATATATGCACTCTATATTGTTCTCTTATCGCCAAAAAAATGTTCGCGAAAGCACATATCATTGTCAAAATGCGATAAAGATAATACTTAATATTCCATTGTTATTTACATTTTCATGCCGTTGGAAAGTCCAATTCGTCAAGCTGGGATTATTTAAGTCTTCGTGGTCAACCGTTGGTGGGCGAGCTGGCGATGGCGATCGACTCGGTCCGCTGCTCAGCATTTCTAAAAAGCTTTGGGCCGGCGATCCGTTGCGACTGTTGGGACTCGACGACACGTTGTAAATGTTGTCAGGTTCCTCGTCATTTTCCTAATATAATTTATTCGTTTATTGGCGAATTTCATCCAAGTGTTTACTTTTGCCACCTTCAGAGGTGAATGTAGAAAGTGTAAACAATGTTACCTTGGAACTCATCGCGTCAGCGATTTTATGCACTCTTCTTCTTCGAGCTTGCTTCCTGCCTCTTGGAGTGATGCTTCTACTGAAACGTTCACTGCTTCTCAATTTCTCGGCATCGCACTCGAATTTCTCGGTTTCCAATGCCGTCTCGCACGGCGATGGAAACGATGGTACTTTTTTCGATATCGGCGAAACGTTCGTCCTTTCATGCAGAGGAAGACCTCCGCATCTCTGCAAATAAATTAGAATACTTTTTCAAGATAACGCTCGTACCTTGCTTTACACTAATTACAATTTATCATTATCGTTATATCTTTTATTATTATATATTTTATTTTTTAGAGTGCCCCTAGCAGCAGGCAATCTGAGTTACGCGCAAGTCACTCGTTGATACGGTGGCATAACACTCAAGGCATCATGAACTGGGTAAAAAATATTTAAAACTCGTTACATGCATATATAATTGTACTAATTGTAAAACTCACCACACCGTGACCCATGTCTTGTCCGAGTTGAGACAACACGTGCAAATGTTCCTCGCTATTGAAATCCTCGTGACTGCTCACGCGTCTGATCGTATCCGCGGCTTTCGTGGGACTTTCCAGAACACGCTCCTCGCTGCTGCTCCTGAGGACATTTGATTTTTAGTTACGTTACTATCTAGGAATAGAGAATTCTCGACCAGACATAGTAAAAATGTTTCGTTTAAACAGTAAACAATTTTTTAGTAGGCGCACCTGATCAGTTTCCGTTCTTGACAACAGGATTCGCGACGTTCCTTGCGCTTACGCGGTTTCAGCGCGCAAAGCAGAGATGCGTCGCCGCTTTCGGAATCCTTTAGCTCGTCTTTCTCGTCTTTGCAGATCTTACAGTCACTAGCAGGGATCACGCCGTTCACCGCGTTGTTATCACGGATGCTGAAATCACAAATAAAAAAAGTTGAGTTCTCGTGTTGCGTTCTCAGCAGAGAAACGAAGTCAATAGTACGAAAGGAGGAGAAGAACGAATTATGTCATGCTTATCGATTCGAGCAATTAACTTTTTTTTTTGTATCAAAAAGACGATCTTAGAGTTCACGCAAATAAATAAGTAAATGCAGAGCAGATTAGACAAGGTTAACGTAGCATCATTGACGGGTCGTCCAATAGCAATGCATTTAACCTTTCTTCCTAAGATCATTAGCGGGACAGATCACATGATCGCCCTTATTGAGTCTCATAAACTGTCACGTGCCACTTGGATTGTTTAGGAAAAATCAAGTTCTCTAATGACTTACTTATAAATGCACGAGTCTCGTGATTCGCTTAATCGTATCGTATCGTTCGATTTCGTAATTTTCATTTCTTAACACTTATTGCAACAATTACAGAAGGGACAATTACTGCAACGAAGACTCGAGCTTCTCGAACGAAGTTGCTGCTATTATTAGTCTGACGAAGAAATTGGGTTTCCTGTCGACGTATACTATCTTGTTTCGTACTAATTGAAGCAACGGGGAAATTCCACTGCTACGCCACTGAGGACCGGTTCGATCGGAACCCATAGAAAATTAACGAAGCAAACAGCGTCGATGACAGCACGTTGGATGTCCTATTAAACCAATTCGCGATGAGGTAAGTGGTTACGGAACCGACGGAAACGAAGGACAACGAAAGGTGAAAATCCGATGGTTATCAGAATGCTTCTCGAGGAAGTAAAATACACGAACAGCAGAAGTATTAATTATTTATTAAACGTATCATTTTTATTATTTGCGCTGTCCTCGAGAAACGAATAAATATTTCTGTTCTCACAACAAATTCATGTTTTTTACCTCTCCGTTTGCATGTCAGTACGAACAACAATCGATATTAGAAAGTGAATGCATTTATCAAACTCTTTGTCGTAAGAAAAGAAATGTTTTGATGAGAAACAGATTTCAGTCGGCCTTGGCAATGACGCACGAACCACGAGGAGATATAAATTAAACTCTTCGTATTATACATAAAAAGAAAGTCCTAAATTTATTAAATACTTTCTCGAGGACAATGCCATAACAATAAATGTTACATTATAAGATTATAAGAAAAAGAAATCGATGTCTGTACGCTTCAATATGTTCCACAGAACACGGAACAAGTGCATCGCTGGAATACTCTGGTGCAGAATTCGAAACGCGTGGTAAAAAAAAAAAAGGAATATTTCCTCGGTAACAAGATCTATTAAAAGAGAAAAGTTTCTTCGTCGAGCATGAATTTTTAATAATTTTTTTATCGACATTCCGACTGTATCGATTACTGGTTCTTCTCGTGATGCAATACATTTCTATAAATAACATCGTAAAAGAAAATGAACGAATACAGTACATAGAATAGAGAAATGTATTGTTATACGTATTTGGAATCTATATTTTTATTAATTAATGATTCAATTCTACTCAGGACGTCTTTCTGAAAGTTTTCTCTAATCGAGGAAGCTATCAGACGGATGAAGATCGAGAAACACTGGCCTGGAATCTCCGAAACTGTTTCGTCAGTATTAATTTCGGTCAAGAACAATATTGCGACACTTTACGATGTGGAATCATGAATTCCACATTTAACAAATTTTTTTCTAATGCGAGAGAAATAAATGGTTAGCCCGAAGCGATCGATCGATCGTCGTCCAGAAGGAAATGCCTTCAAAGAACAGTAACTATTGAGGTAGGTCACATCACGCGCTTTATCGCGATTTCCTGGTGAATCACCGACTTTTCGCACTCTTGCTTAGTCACGCATTCGTCTTCGTTAAATATTACCCGTAGAAACTAATTCTTTGCCTCTATATTTATTCAATATACGTCTCCGTAATATAATAAATTCAATTACTTTACAAGTGTCGTCAGTGATGAATGCCAAGCCATTCAATTACGTGTGTGTGGTTGCTGATTTAAAACGGTATTCTGATTAAATTCCGATGCTCGTTAATTACGAAATGATAAGCTGACGAATGAATGAAATTCCTCTTGATAGAATCGTCACGATCCATTATGAGATCGTAGTCTGTGCGCATGTGATTTAATTCACTCAGCTTATCGATTCTGCTCAACATTCTTACAGATTAGTAATGGACGAGTATCGGATTTCTAATCAAGATAGTATAATAAACTACACGTGAGCTACGTCAATCTCAATTGACGATTTCATGGATAATTTAGAATATTCAAAAATATTAATTTTATTTCTCATAATATTGAAAACGGCTGTCCAATGCCCTAATGCGTACATATCGATCTCGAATGCGTTCTCGTTAGGAATTTAGCAGAAGAGAGCTTTAGGTAGCCTGCTTCAAACGATATAGTTATTCCATCGGTTGATAATTGAGTCAGTAGATGCCATAGAAATAACGACTCGCCGGTTGCTCGGTTCAAGTAATTCGATTAAATCTGTCAGGCTCGTGAGGACACGCGACGGTTAAGTCGATCGATTGAAAGTTTTACACCTTTCAACGGTAAAAAGTATGGGTGAGATCGCTGTCCAGGCGTGCAAAGTGAAAAGGGAAAAAATTTGCTAAGAACCGTCAGTTACGTTACGAGAGATCAATACGCTATGGACGCTCCCCGCACGAAAATCGATTTCCATAGCAATCAAATCTTTTTAATGACCGTAGATCCTGTGACGTCAATAAGACTAATTATTCGTTCCATCACGGTAGAGACAGTTACAGATGAACGTTGATAGGTTTAGTGGTAATGCTAAAGGGATCAATATTCCGAATGTTTCTGCGATACGTTTTAGGGAATTATCCGAACTAACCTAAAAATTATGCATTATTTGGGCAATGTTTAACGAAGAATGAATATCATGTATTTAGTAATCGTTCTACGAGAAACGTATAAAAAATGTATACGTGTCGTTTAATCAACCCAACAAGTTCATTTGTTCATTGGAAAATACTTCATTTTGTAATACAAGTTTTTATTTTACGGATCCTTCAACCATTTTTGCTTCGAGAGAAAGTCCTGCGAGGATCGATTCTTGACTAAAGAGATCGATTCTCTTTCGATCGAATATCTTTACTCTATACTTAGGCGTCAAGACAATAACGATGGAAAACTTACTGCACGCGAATCCCTTTTCCCGGTCGTGGCCACTCATGTAATCACGAACACCAACTTTCTTTTCCAATGGCGGACTACCGGCGCGAAGACGAGTCTCTCGGTGATTCGATGAAACATTTATGGTCGTAGAACAAGGTGAGCCCAAAAGAGAAAGAGCGTGTCCTGGGTCGACTTGTAAGCAGCCGAATAACACAGTTTTTACGGTGAAAAAAACACAAGGCCCCTTTAGACGTGGGTTTCAAGCACGCACGGTCGTCGGCGAACGGACGATACTAGTTTGATACATAACAGCCGTGCAGAACCGCTTGGAAACTGTTGGAAACGTCGTGGGATAGATACAGAGGAAATATGTCCGTGGCAGGGCCAAGGTAAAAGATTCCTCGCACAGTTCACGTTCACGGACGCGCCACGTTCACCGTGGTTTCGACGATGCGTCGCGAAACACGCCTAACGATGTCCAGAAAGAGCGCGTGACGTGTTCTCGAACGAATTCGAAATCAGACTGGCTTCAGTCGCCGGTCGTGCCTCGTCTATATTACCGCGGCCGTGCTGCTGCACTGACACCGATCTCTGTGTGCGTATTACCGCGTGACTCGGCTCCCCGTAAAGGCCGTGTTATGCGCACGTGACAGCCTCGAACGATCGAATGGAAACCCTTTCTCTAGTGCCCCGTCGACGAGAAGGGAAACATAATTTCGCGCGATGCAAAATCTCCATTCTTAAATAACTAGAATAATCGCGGCGATGTTTCAACTTATAGTCCGAACTTATAATTCGGACTAATAGTCATTTTGCTACCTTAACACTATCGACTGGTAGCGTTCGAATATATAATATTTCGTAATTCATGTATGTACAATACGAACTAATATATTCATATTTCATAATTCATGCATAATATTAATTAATATATTTGTATTACATAATTCATATATATGTGTGCGATTACGGTATGCAATGCTATCTCAATAATAGAGAAAGTATTGGTTGCCACGAAAAGGAGTCGGTAATATGCTACCAGTCGGTAAATGTTAAGCTATCAACCATAAGTAATAATCAGAGAAAATGTAACAAAAGACCAGATATCAACACCCAATCAATTGTACGGAATAAAATGTTACATAGATACACAGAACGTTAGAATGTTAACAATTAGAAAGGAAATGCTGGTAGCTTTTTTACTTTGGAATGGCGATAACCAGCGCGCAAGCCACGTGCAGTTTCCTATGGTGCGTCGGAAGATACGGACACTTTAAAACCGGTTCGGAAGTTGTCTCCCAGGCAACAACTTCGTGGTTAATGTAGCGACTGTTTCGATATACGCTCTATGTTTAAGGAAACTACGTCCCAAAGAAACTCGAATCGAAACCAGAAATCAACCAAGTTTATTTTGTACGAATTATATGCGTTTGGAATCTTACATGAATTTATGGAAAATGTATAAAGAGTACACTCCATAAATTAATATAATAATATCAGAACTTCAATTTTGAACAACTGCATATACCCTACCTACATATTTATGCAACATGTCTTTTCATGTTTGCATACGTTATCGATGTACAAAATTCACTGTGTAGATATTAAGATAAACTCTTCTTCGTAAAACATAATCTCATTTCATAATTCAGACTGTTCATTTTAAATGAACAAACAACCAAAGAAAAATGGCATGTCTGTTATTGGTTGTTCGAAATTTGTATTAAGATAAGAATTACGATTATTTGTGATATGTAAATATACCGCAGAACGGGTAAAGTAGATCCAAAGGAGAATTAGATCGTTTCAAGAAGAAGAAAATACAAAAGAAAGAAAAATTCTTGCAAGAAGAATTGCAAGCCTCGAGATTCCAAGATTGTTAATTAATTTTTAATTTAATTATTTTAGGAAAGACACTCACCGTGAAGGAAGGATGAAGTATCGAAAGAAGTATCGAAATGCTTAGCTTGTTGATAGTAACGATTAGACTGTCCAGTGAAATCTGCGAATCGATGCTCTTTCAACATTTCTGGCTGAGCATCTGTCGTTTGCGCGAAACAACGAACCATGACGGGCGAATGGTTGTCGTTGCTCCATCCTTAGGCACCTTGTAATCGTACATTTAGCATTCTGACGTCAACGACGTTATTTTTGGTCGACGATGTTCATTTAGCGCGGAGCCACATCGTAAAATCGTCCGTAAAGCTGGACGCGCGGGCTCTTATCTCGTTTGGAAATGGATCGGATGAAAATGCATTTCCTGAAACTTCGTTCAGGGTAAAGCGAGCTTCGACCATTCGCATCGAGCCTCGAAAAACGTTTCACTACCGAGCAAACAGTCTTCCTACTTTAATCTCCCTCCCTCCCATCCACAGTAAGTTAAAGACATTTATTTTGTGTAGAGTCAATAGGTACATTGATGTCTAAGATATTAGGTCAATCAGCTTGGGAAATACCGTTTCGAGAAAAACATTGTAACTATGCCAAAGTGGACGGAGAGTCGAGCTCGAAGTTATGTAAAACCGATTTTTGAAAGCGTGGCAAAGGCAAAAATTGTATGCAAGAAAACGAAATACGCTTTTTCTGGACCGTGTCAAATCGAAACCTCGAAAAAGTCTGTACAAGAAGATAATTGAGCGCGTGCTATGGATGATGCAACTTGTTACTGATGGATACATTCGGTGAGTCATAGTTATTGGCACGTTGAACAATTTGATGGAACTGAATAGTAAAACGATGGAAAAATTTCAATGTTTAGATCGATTGCGGTTAGTCAAGGAACTAATCTACAGACTTTCGGGTCACAGATTATTAGAAAAGGAGACCTAAAATTTTGTATAATAATATTCTTCTTAAAACAACAAACCTAATATCACTTTCCATTATCTAAATGATAATTTAGATTGCACTTCTGTATCAAATTTTGGCGCCCAAGGCAAAACGCTTTAAATTTACCTGGCAGTAAATGACTTATTAAGAACCTCTGGTTCGCGTAATCGTAGATTCGAGACCTCGAACGAATAATGCCAATTACCACGGTGAGTACCAGAGTCTAACGAAACGATCCGCGGCTGTCGGATTGGTATTGATTGATATTCGTAGCTGCATATTGAACTTGATCTCGCAGCTAGTCACGAGTGGTCGTGGCTAACAGCGTTCGTCGTCGTCGTTGCAACTTGCAACGTCTTCTGTGCATTCTGCTCATTCAAGGCAACGATCCAGCGGTGACGTAATTTCCCTGATAGGTTTCGTTGGATTTATATGTGGCCACGTATACGAGCCTGTCCAGAAACGTTATAGTGTGGTCTGGATCCGCATTCAAGGGAAGAGCGAGTCGGTGTAAGCCGGTTTCAGATGGATCCGAGTCTACCAACCGAAATAGACCATGAGGCGAGCTCTCTCTTCGCAAAACTCTGCCAGGAATTTGGCATACAGATCGAACATCGTCGATACACGAAATTCGTCTCTCACCGTTACTCTACGAAGAGAGTAAAATTGGTTGATACTGCAAGAATTAATTCCGAGGAAATTTTACTTTGTTACAGTTGACTGCTCAGTTCTCTTAACGGGTTTTTAGAGTACAAAAAGGTCCTCCTCCTCCTCCCTCCCCCCCCCCCCATTGGTTACGCGGAATTCATGCAAACGGGACGTTAAAAGTAGTCGAACCACTCGGCAAGTAGCTTTGTAAACATTCTAATTTATTCGTGGGCACGCTGGAACCGACTGGAACCAACAATCGACACGATGAAATCAAAAAGAACGACTCGAACATTTAGATGACAAAATAAATCTACTTTAATAGCTCATTTAGAATTCAAATGTCTACACTCTGTTTCAGCTGGAATTAAATAAATGAATCGAGAAACAGCAGACAGAAGAGAGGATCTCTGGAAAAGTTCAGTTAACGACGTGGTAATTATCTACACTGATTCCAAGAGTTTCCATTAGTCATTTGGTTCGAGTAAAATTCTGCCCGTTTCTGGAATGTTCCAACGCCTCGAGTCTCAGAATTTTTTCAACTTTCGCTGATCGAGGAAGTCAAGGAAGATAATCGTCTCTCTTCAGGGTGAACGGGAGCAGTTGACGGGAATCGTTGACGAGCTCAAGGTCTACGAGAAACTACGTGGCCGCATTGGAGGTATAAAAGTTGCCCCATAAAATGCGTTTTCAAGATGGTACCACTCGTGAGTGGTAATTTATGAAGAAAATCCAGAGGAAACCTTGACCAACAGTACTGTAGTGTATACAGTAGTATTGAGAATAAACGTATTAGTAGAAGAAGTAGGAACGATGTCGAAGAGTACTCTATGGATACCACACGTGGTCACTCGCGAATCGCTGTACCTCAGTTGATCCACCGGAGCTAAACTCAGAAACTGCGCAGTTCGCTGGTAAAGTTAGGATAAATTCAAGCAGAATATATGGGTAGGGTTACCTTGCCACGGCGGAACGTGTGATATATTAACGCAGCATTTCGCCTATGTCAAGGACGACCCACCCAACGCACGAGTATCTCCCTGGAGATCATTACCATAGGATATTTACGCTACTAATTATGAAAACGGTCCGAGCAAAGGATGGGTTTTGGAGAAATTAAATTTATCGCCCCTGTTTAACGTCGATCCACATTGCGATGTCACACGATACGTATTAGGTAAACACATTAAAAAATTAGCGTCGACAAAATTTTGTACACGTGCAATTCCCTTAACTTTAACAAATTCTAATACCGGTATCCACGCGAAATGTCGCGATAATCAATTTTCACGGTGACTATATCGAACATTCTCAAATCTGACACCTTTCGGTATTTCCTTTAACGCAACGTGTAGAAAGCACTAATTTGCCACTGAGACCGATTAAAATTCAAATAAAAGAGCACGAGGGTCAGAAAAGCGGAACAAAAATACTTTCCCTGGCTTCGAGATGAACGTTAAACAATTCGTTACAAAAATAGCGTAGATATTATCGTAAATCGTGGCGAGAATAGCCTCTCGCGTGATATCAAAGTGTCGAGACACAATTTTTCCACAAGTATCCTTTTCCACGCAGTAAAGGAAGTAATGATCTCCGGTCTAAGCTTCCATAAGATCAGCGAATGCTGTAATCGGTTGTGCGTCAACCCGATATGTAACTTAAATGGTGCATCGCCTTTATTACGCCACGTGTTTTGTCTTCGAAACCGGTATTCTCAGAAACACAACTTCGCAGTAGTGCACACAATGGAAAGTTTGTGGCACTGCTGGAAGCAACATGTCGATAGCATAACATTTTAATAGATTTTCACCTTGACTAAACGACGCGTTAGAAAGAAAAGGAAAACAAGGCGTTAAGAGTCGATTACATTGGAAATTGTATAAAGAAGTTTTCTTTAGAAACTTTAGAAGAAGGAAAATAAATGGGTGTTTTGAAGAGCAGGTGCAAAACTTCCAGTACTTTCGACATGTTACAAATAATGAACTACAACTCTGTCACGTTGGTTGTAATCGATACTACGATAGGCATCTGGTTTTAATCGTTAACTTTATCTCTCCTGCGTATCGCGTGTCAGCGGTGTCGTCGGTCAAATTGTCTGAAATCGAAGACGATACGTGGCACTGTCTGTCATAATAGTCGCGATCAACATGCTCGTTTCAGTGAGAACTTTCCAGCCGAACTAGCTCGTTACCGATACCTTTTCCCCGATCGATGAGCAATTAATTAAACAAATCTATTCCTGTACCTTGGAAGCAATTACTTTCTATTTTATAGTATAAACTAATTTTATTTTTTGTAGGTATATATCTAACAATTTTCTTTAATACACGCTAGGGGACACGCTTAACCAGCGATATTGCTATGCGAGTGAGTGCTCCTTAAACGTCGAAGGAAACATAAGTATGTATCGAGAATGATTCAAGAACGTCCGTCAGCGTGGAATAATTTGACCAAGGTTGCCTCAGGTCCATGACGCGTATTGTCAACACGACGACGAAGCTGGATTATTTATTTACGTCGAACACAGGAGGTCGACGAATCATCCTGCGAATGTAAATATTGCTGAATCCGAACGAGTAGGAAAGAATTTCGATGAGTGCGTGCAAACGGTGAAAGTTTCGCTGCGCTAAAATTTCTCTTCCATACGGTCAATTAATTTCCTCGATGCTGAATTGTTTTCGTTTGGATAACCAAAGTATTTTTCACGCTGTTTTCTAACAATGTACACGCGAGTGTTTAATAACCGCTATTTTTAAACTTTTTGAAAGCCCTGTGTCTTATTTTAATTTATTAGTCCCTACCGCAATACTGATTGCTTGTATAATATAAATGACTCGATGATTAAAGTCCAAGCGATGATTATTTGAAAATGAATCGCGAGATTGATCAAGTAGTGGAAAGGTTAAGCAAAACGGATGAACGCAACGTTCGAAAGGTGGGAAAATGAGGTAGCGAAAAGTCGATTGGGTTTTCGCGTGTCTCGAAGTTAAAATCGTACCTGCTCGTGCCGAGGGACTGAATTCAACTCGAACCACGGCAATTGCACGCGAGCAAACGATGCAAGCGGCTTCGACCACGTGCTGACAACGTGCGTAGGTGGCACGACCGATCGATTTAGCTTCGCTGTGAGCTAACTGTGAGATAATGGCCCGTTTCGCAATTGCCTTCGCAACTTGCATCTTTTAATAACGCGGAGATCGCACGAACCGCGAACGCGTTTCAATTTTTCCCCTCTCCCTGTTCGTCAGGACTACGCCGAACAATTTGAATTAATTAGTAAGAAACAGGGACGAAATAATAATTTAATTCTACTCTAGGAACTTCATCCTAAGTTTTCTTCTATTCTAAGGATTCTAATAGAGTTATCCTAAGGCTTTACTATACTTTGGCGTCGAATGACTTGAATACATCTTATCTAATCTAAAGTGTGTACATTTTCTGTTTTCTCACGATAGCGATCGTAAAAAGGTATACTTTTCTTCGAGGATACCTCACTGCCTAATGCTATTCGTTACGTAATACATCTAACGCGAACGATGCATACCTACGAGCTGTAATCGGATCCGATTCGAATGCTGGTCAACAAAGTCGGCTACTGTTGCCGTGTCCGTTGCTTATTCGCGGTATCCGCTTAAACAAGCTTTTCTTCCATCGGTTTAATATAATTTGCGCAACCCTCCTGACCGCCAACACAACTGGCTAACAGGTTTTCCGAGCGACTCAAAGTCGTACACGGTTCATTCCACGTCGAATCGATCACTTTTCGCGGTCACGTTTTCTGGGGAAATTGAAATACGATCACCAACGATTATAGAATATCTCGAGTTTGTTACAAAAGTATACGTATCAAAAGCGAATTTAAAGAATATGCACGTATTCTTCTTTCGCGAGGGTTCCTCTACCAATTAACGTTACTTCTGGGATGGATGTTTCATACTTGGTATAATAATCACCTGTACACTCACACGTTCTTCCCCTCTCTATTTTTACGAGGACCTAGGCCTTCGCAGTTCTACTTCGGCTACGATTAAGAAAAGCGAAAGATATCGATTTACCAGTCGGGAAAGAGTTCTGATGCCTCTGCTAGAATGTCCCGCAGCAGCGTGGTGGCAGGTGGAACATGAGGTAGAATCACAGGGGCGAAGACACCGCAGACGCCGGCGCCGCGACCATGCTTGGCCTCGTACTTGCTCAAGTAGATCGCCAGGTAGCCCAGCAACCGATAATGGGAAGCCGGTAGACTCGACAGTAGCTCTTTCGTCAAACCGATCCAGCGATTGCGATCGTTCGCGTAATTCTCTGCAAACGAGAAGAACCAGATGTATTCGCCATGACTATTTGCCAAATTGTGTTTCGAGACTGTTGAAGATTGGATGATTTAACATTTGTCGTAGTATTTAATTTGTTAACCTATCTTATTCATAAATCCTATTCAAATTCATTTCATTTATCGCTTTACTTTTGGAATTAATTTATTTAGATCCTTAATGAAAAGTTCTGGCATCTATCTCTGGGACCAACGTGTTAAGTGGTACCAACGCTTGCTCTACCGTACTCTAGTCGTTCCTTCGACACGACGGTTAGTTATCGCGATGTCTCGTTCCCGATCCGTCGTGTTTACAAACACGCACAGCGCGTGTTTCCTCGCGAGTACTCGGAATTATTTCGTCTAGCAAGGGGAGGATCGATGGCGAACTTTGATTTCATTAAAACTCCTATGGAATAACAGGTCTCCAGAAAAACCGTATACTCAGATTCCACATCACAGGTTTAAAAAAATAATTCCCTTTCCCCAAACAAACCGATTTCGAGGTACATTATTTTCGGAGAACAAACACGTGATAATTCAACGAGGTGAGCTTGCACGTGTAAAAATAAACGATTGCAAACCAATTCAGTCTTCACTGGAACCGGTACGTTAACGCCAGAATTCTGATTTCATGTATACAGCCATAAATTTGCGTGAGTTTAACTCAAAGGTTTTATTTACACAATTATCTTTACTCTTCGCAGATCTTTTCAATCTGTTTCTAAACGTTACTAGAGACTTGTTATTCCATTCTGTCGCTACCTCTGGCCACTCTATCCTCCCCCCGGTTGGACGGAACGATAATTTACGATAAACAAATGCTCACGGGTATGAACGGTCAGCAACCTGGCAACGATCGCCGATGGCACGACAGGTTGCGGCAATTCCTTGAGATACTGGCGCAAAAGCGTCGCCGCGGTCGCAGGACACGCAGCTGACTCCAAATCGGCATCTCCTCTTCTCTCGAAAGCCGCCCTCAGCCTTTCGGCCAGTCTCGGACTTCCCCCTGATAGACGGAACACTGCGGCGCTTTGAAATCCATTGGCCTCGATGTAACTGCACAAACGATACACCACGAACGGTACGCCCGTGTCGAGGTACGTTTCCACCAAATCCAGCCGTGCGCCAAAGATCTTTGTGGATCCGCTGTTGCGTCCCAGCAACGATACCGCCAGTACGCGTTTCACTTTCGCCAAACGGGACTCGTCCTTACAAATTCATTCAAGTATCGTCTAATGTGTAAATCGCAACTCGTGCAACGCGTTCAACTAAAATATCGCGCGACAGAGACAACAACTGATGCGAAAAACGCGACGAATTCGTCAGACAATCGATAGATAAAATGAAAAAAAAAAAAAAGAAAAACAATGCTAAACTAATATGTAGATTGAAGAGGAATTACCTTTTCGAGTGCTTGACGGGAGCGCGTAGGGTGATGATGATGGTCTTGCTGAGGGCGTCTCATCCCACTTTGCCTACACCGCGACCCGCTGCCGCACTGATCAAACCGACAAACACCAGAGTTTTTCTCTACCCCCATTAAACGGACCACAGAACGGACAAACGAGCTTCTACTTTCACGACCGGTCGGCTCGTACTGGAAACAACGGCGTTTCGATTACTGATAGCGACGGGACTGGTGCGATACATATCGATGATAACAAGCTATTCGATACCAAAGTACTCGCAAAGGGAACAATCAACCTCTGATTTTAACCGTTGCAACTCCCGGGGGGAGGGAGAGCACTTCTTAGACAAGATTCACTATAGGCCCACGCATACATTTACTGCAATTTTACAAATAATAACCGAATAGCGGTTTGTTTCATTGATTGAAATACAGACTGCGATCAATTATTAATAGCATCGTACACTTGCAGAGATTAGTTTCAATAATTGTAATTCTAATTTTTTTTAAATAGATAACGAATCCTGTCTAAGAGACAGCGCGTGTCCCCAATTCTCTCATTCCATACCAGTCGAAGTAAAATAAAATTACTCGAGCATGGCCATGGTCCCATCACTAATTAATGACCGCCACGTGATTATGAAACTCATCCGTCGTTAATGTTTACATTTATGTCGGTATGTTAAACAATAAATTAATTGCAAAATAATGTCTCTTCCAATAAATGGTCGCATGAAAGAATTTTGCCCACCTCCGCGTTCATTAACGGCCGACGATCGCGTGACGAACAATGGGTATCCGCGACTCGAAGCTTTTTCAAGAGTGGCAAGCAATCGATAAACTTTCTACTGCGTCGTATCTCATAATACGGGAAGAACGGTGGCGACGGCCGTTCCTCTAGATCGCATAAATAAAGCACCGAGTACGACGATCCCCTTTGTCCATCGGTCGGCGTTTACCGAAATCCGTCAAAGCATTCGTTCGAGCTTCGTTGTGCTAGATCGCAATCGATTTAAAAACAGAGCAGAAATGGCACGCCCCGTGTACCAAAAAATTCACACGGCAACACGTAATAAACACGCCATCAAAGTTTCCTATCCGCGCGATCGTTGGTTTGCATGAAAAAAAAAAAAAAAAAAAAAAAATACTTGAAAATTCCCTGCATGGAGCACGGAATTTTAGATAGAAAGAGAACTCACAATGCACTCCCTCGCGACCCTCCACAGGTTGAAACAAACGGAGTTCAGGCTGGCAGCTATCGCGCGCCGCACCTTCTGTAAGTTTGTTCTTCTAGTTGTCGTTGATTCGGGTGGTTGTTCTTAATTGTATGGCTTAAGTTGGAGTGAGTATCGAGCCAGGTGTTTCGGTCCAACGAGGTTCCCTCGATAGATGTGTCCCTTCTTTTCCCTTCATACGTCACCGATCGCACTTCTTTCCAAGTAAAATCACGTTTCGTTGGGTTAACACGGTCGACGAGCTATCGAACCTCGATCACAGGGCGGCGATAGATAAAGAGGACATAGACTGTACGAATAGAGGGCAAGGAACGATGTGTGGGGAGGGGGTAAATGGTTCGCGGAGACCAGGATGACGGGGTCGCGAATATCTCGAACGAGGACGTCGGCGAAAAGAGGGTTCTTCGTCGACGACGTAGCCCGCGCACACGGAACCGCTCTAAAAGAGTTTATTCTTTTGTTTAAACTTCTAAGCCGACGCTGGCAACCGATACGACGTTAAAATGGAAACGTTTGACTCGATTAGTTTTGGGTTCATATCCCTATCGCGGCACATCGCATAGCGGGCCCTTTCTCTGAGGCGAAGGGCACTGCCTATGGCTGCTTCAGGAAGTGAGTCGACACCAGCCGTAGCGTAAGCATCGAGGGTCAGGACCGGGGATGAGTTTCAGGTCACCACTTCGCTCCTTGCCCTGGCATGGTCCACGTGCCTCCTCGAGCTTTTAACGCACCTGTCTTCTGAAATCGAAACGAACAGGTCAGTCGAACGATACCTTTCGCCGTACAGCATCTGCCTAATCCCCCATACAGGTTTATCGAAGTATCTAAGGATCGATGTAAAACGATGTAAATGTGATATGAAAAAGACTGGATAGTAGGTGCCAATAGTCGATATTAAAATAGATAACGTAACCTTGTAAAATAATGAAACAAACCATCTACCTAAACTTTGGAAATCGCTATGTAAGGATTTCTTGGGGGGTTGCTTTCGACGAATCTGCATTGGGATATTCAACATTCAAAATGGCGGAGCTAATATGTTGATCTACCTCCTATTTTCTATACGAAACTAATTTGTAGGCAAATTAATGTTTAAAATTGTACTTTGATCTTTGAGACATCTCTTACTACACGTCAAACCTTTTACCAAAAACCGTAACGATTTAAGAAACCTCGTAGCGGTGCGATTTGGGAAGCCTTGCGGTGGTACAATTTATCACTTTCAGCGTCCCGACAAAAATAGGTTATGTCAACTATATACTTGACGCTGAACGTGTTAAGAAACCCTGCGACGGTATACGTGCTTAATTTTCATATTACAGTGATTATTTATTTACTTTATCCTCTTCGATGCATTGTCACATTATAAAACGTTCATTTTTCATGTCGATAATTTCCTACCAAATGTCAAAAGCCGACAAAATCACACGAGTCGACGCCATTGTGCTTACTCACAAATGTCAGACAGTCGTGATTTCGTGACACACGAAAACGAAGTTTAACGATGACAGCGTTCGACTCGAAACAATTATCCGAAACCCTGAATCTTGAATGGTTCGAAGCACCCGCGATTAACGATTGGTTTCGAAAAGAATGTTCATAAATCTTACGTACTTGTAATCTCTTACTATCTTACCTATAATACATGGAATTTAGGATACGAAGTTATCCCTGTTCGATTGAATGAGAATCGAACGCGATTCGATAGAGGCGGTTGTTGCCGAGCAGGACATACGTGAACGTTTCCACGGTTCTGGAACTTTCTTCGACGCGGAACTACGCGGAACGCGAATCTCATTGGTCGTAGAAAAAATTTCGACTCGATAATCAGAGCAGACACTATCGTTAAAATCGTTTACCTTACTCTTACCTCAAACATTCGTTATTTAAATCGTTCAATCGCGATTGATTTATCATTGCACATTGTTACAGATGTAGAAAACTCACAGTTGATACTACGGCTAGAATATCAATTTTCTAAAATTAGAGTGTATCGAAAATGATGGGGACGAAGTAGTTAACGAGAAAAAGACGTTCTCTATGACCTTACTCTGTCTCTAAACTTCTCGTGACCTACGTGCAACGCGACGCGTCGTTTCGGCATTGTTTACTTTCGGTCAAAGCGGAACGAATATAAGTCGATCGACCACCCAGTCCATGTTACCAACGCGACGCGTCTTGTCCGAAATAAACTTGAGAAAGCACGCGCGTATTCCAGGCAGAAGATGCGCGAATTGCTATTCGAATAACAGATGGCCGATAAAAACAGAGTACGGCGATTAATTGTCCATGTCTAATCGATGGAACATATACGTGAATCAGTTCTGATTTTATTCAACATACATATAATTTCGTTGTACAATTAAAACTTGAATTTTCTCGCAGGGTTATTCAGGTAAAGTTTTGCCCATCTCCGACCACAGGCGTCTAGTTCTCCAATGTTCGAGAAGCGTATGGAAACCGGACAGAAAAAGCTATAGTAAAAGTTAAACGAATTTTCGTACTTTTCTAACATGGAAATTCAACCTACTGAATATTGTATTTCACAAGGAATGAACGAATACTTATCACGATAACGATTTACTTTCAGAAGTCGAATTACTTTCATATCGCGATGTTAGCTTGGAAACGAAGTCGATCGACTTCCGAGAGGCTCTTACATTACTCGAATCAAATTACGCTCGTTTCTGGTAGAAGCATCTTCGTGTTTTGTGTCGATTACCACGCGACGAAGGGCAAACTGTGCGAACGAGAACCAGGCGAGAACGGAGAAACCGAAAATACGTAAACAAACCAGGTAGCCATTTCTCTTAACCTTGTAGCCATTCGCGGGTATTTCCGTGTAATCACGAGATGTGACGTAGAATCGAAAGAAAGATCTGAACGCACCGTTTTACAAAATCTAATTATGCGTATATACCTGAAGAAGACTGTGGTAATCATAACGATCGGAATGGAATTGTGCACTAGCGACCACATGAAGCGATACTGAGTTTCCACCACGATTCTTTCTGGATTCTCCCTTTCGTGTCCTCCCCTCCCCTCCCCGACCCGGTTAACCCCTTCGTCACTGTGTACCCGACGGCCCCTGTTCCCTGTCGTTGGTGAACGGAACACGACACAGCGCCTCTACCATGGCTGCGAACCTATATAATACCCCCTTGGCAGCAGATATCACGAGGACGAGGGCGCATGCACTACCTTCAAGAATCAATAGACTGTTCTGGTCACGTGAAGCATTCGCGCGAAGAGCAAGTCGGCGAATGACTGTACTGGATACTGGATCTGGATGGTGAGGGGTGAAGAAACCAAAGGAGACATGGACCTACAGAGTGGGGAAAGGAGGGAAAGGAGAGGGAGAGAAAGAACGAAGGACGAATGAAGGAAAAAGAGAGACTAACGGAAAAAGTAAGTTAGACTAAAGATGGTACAGCGAAAGATAAGAAACCGGAAAAGAGAAAACAAGTTAGAAAAGAGGAGAATCAAAGATTTTCTATTAAAAAAGAGATTATTATGAATATTTTCACGGTCCAGATTTGTTTACTTCATAGGGTTTAAGGCAATAGATAGTTTGGCATTTTGTAATCGAGATAGAACTTTTCCAAGGGGGATACGTGACCTTCAACTTTAGATCTTCCCTATAGGAGGGGACCGCAGCCCTCCTTTTTTACGGCATTCTCGAAACCCCATTGAAGCGACGAGTTCCATGAATGGAACTGCGACATCCCCTATCATTTCGCTTATTAGCATCTTTCTCCTACGTAGTATTACTTCCATTTCGACAAGAAATAAATGGTAAGTTAATTTCAGCACAGAGTCAACCTTCTTTAAAGATGCGAAGACGACCAGGGCAAAGTTACACGTTTCGTTTTGCATGCACGATCAATGTGAGACAACTTGAAATTCTTACGATCGTCAAGTTGACTCGCGGAATGTAAAAATTTTAATTATGAGAGCATTCCACAGATGGTAAGATGGTAATATGTTATACGAACGGTCCGCATATCGCTATGTTGTGTCAACGAGAATAGAACATAGGCGTGCGATGACCTCTTGGCAGCAGTGCACTGGCATGATTGTTAAACGTACAGCAGAATTCTTATAGATTTTTTTCTCTATTCGAACGTTTTATTCAACCGAAAACATCCTTCATACACACCTGGAAACTAGTCAAACAGGGCTTCGAGGACCCATCCTTAACAAATTGTGAAATTAAGAAAGGACTAGTTACCTCTGCACGCTTTACGGAACTTATGCTATACGTATCCAAACATTTTTAACCGACTTTGCGAAACGAGGAGGTTACTCAATTCGACACGTATATATATTTTTTTAATATACTATTCGAACGGAATTCGTGTATCAAACTACTCGAATAGAAGAAATCATGTTTCTTACATTCGTATCGGAACGTTTAATCAATTAAACGAAACGCGTACAGAGGAAGAATAAATGTGTAAGGTACGAGCATGTAAACATACGTGGTATACAGAGGAAAATACATAATTTAGAATGTTCAGATCGCATAAAGTTCAACATACCACTTGATACGACCAATTCCTCTGATTCACTCGTATTACTGTTTTCGTTTTCTTTAAAACTCGCGAATGACTCGAAGGTGACGAACGTCAACAGAAACGAACTCCATCACTGCGAATTAACGTTTCACCGACAACTGCACTAACGTAACACAAAGTGTGGAAAATAAACGGTTTACCGATCGATAAAATTTACGTTTACACCACTAACTAATGCATGCGAATGTACAAACTCGTAGTGTAAGTATCCGTCGAACACAATTATTTGCTTTGGAATCTATATCGCAGGACGCGAAGCGAGTTAAACTATTTGAAAACACGAATTAGGAAGCACTCTCGAGTAATTTAAGGACAACTCTTTCGTATTCTTGCATACAACATATACCGGCACTGAAGCAGGGTACGCCATATTAGTTATGTTTAAAGGGAATCGATTCGACGACTCGGTGATACAACGGCGTTCTAGGTAACATACTTACCTACGGGGTCTACAAGTTTGTCTCATCCGCATACGGTCAAACAATTAGCTTTGTTGCTTTATTATTGGGGTAAATACAATTTTTAACAATTTACTTAGATAAATCTTACAATAACGATGATTATATGTTACTTCTATCTACTAGTGAAATAAGAAATATTTACTGGATCACATCTTTGTTATAACTAATGGTTCACATATCAGGTGCTATATAATATAAAATTATTTAATGATTTATTAATTGATCATAGTATAATAATGATCAAAAACATATTACCTGTCTGTTTTGAATGCGAAAATATAGGAACATTCATATTTTTATACGAAAAACATTGGCGTATCATTCATTTGCAAGTTCATATACTTTCGCTGCTCCTCTTGTAGATTATTTATATTCAAGGGAATACTGTAAATACAGAAAATGTTTACAAGTAATCAATGGTATCTTAATATACGTTTACCTTTTAATTAAGCATCTATATACATAAACTGAGAACTTACTCGTGTATCAACGCTCTGGCTCTGAAGGCAGCTAAATGAGCGTAATAGGTAGGAGCAGGATAACTAACGGATCTCGTGCAACGTGCAAACATATGACAAAGGTAATAGGTTAGCTGTTCAATTTCGTCTTCAGACATCCCAATCTCATTGCATATACACCTGTATTTTGTGGGTCTGGCGGTACCCTATACAAAAAAAAAGTAGAATGAATAAATTGAATTGAACTGTATGACTAATCATTGTATGATTACTCATATTTGTATAACTGTATGATTATTCATATTTGCACTAACAAATTCTTGAAATTTATACCGCATCTACGATACGAATAGAAACCATGGAATAAACAGACATTAAGTTTGTCAACGTACTTGAATGCTAGCATGAGATACAAGGTAGAAATCTATGTGTGTTGGATGTGTGATGTCTGTATCCACAATGGTACCCGCTTGCACGTTGAAATTCCTATCATCAGAATTTCTTTTGTCGGTAGGAAAGAGTCGTATATGATGCCTCTTTTGAACCACGAGGAACATAATATTAATCTTATGATCACCCTTTTCTAAACGCGCAATAGCCCTTCTTATTGCGGATAATTCAAAATGCATCACTTGAGGAAGTTGTCCTTCGCTTACGCCGTCTCTGAACATGCGTGAAAAGAAAATGTTTATCTAATTTATTTTGTGTATCAAACTGTAAATTGGCAATTTACTAAACTTTAATTAAATTTTAACTGCAATCAATTGTTCAATCGATTCAATCATATTTACCGATAAAAGATTATGTTCATAGGTTTACATTTCGTTTGTTGATAGAAGAAATATAATTGGTTGATCATAATCTGTTCAAGATCTGCAATTATTTCTTCTCTTGGTGCCTGAAGTCTTAGCTCAATCTTATATTGGAAAGCACTGGCATCGTAACTGGCAGCAACCTGCCCCGTAACAATATTGATTAACAAACGTACCCATTAAAGAAGATTAAATATTTCTCAAAAGTATAATTAAAGATAATTGTTACAGCGGCGATTGATGGTATATCTGTAGCATCCGGAGATGGATGAGTGACATCCGCACCAACTAACATGCACGGTTTGGCTAAGCACATCGGACTATAACAAATAATATTTTATACCTAGTACTGTGGTACTGTGAGCAAAGGATTATAAAATACTTGTTAGAAGATAACATTACCGATATGTAGGAGCAAACGTATGATTAACACCGTTAAGTTTTGAATTAATCTTCAGCAAAATATTTGTGATTGTTGCATCAGATAATTTTTTTAAAGTTTGAGCCTTCAAACATTGAGTTACTATACCGCCCATTATTTTTATTTCAGAAATTTGTTTTACTACACCTAGAAGTATTACATTGTTCGAAAATGTTTCTGAAGTCGAACGAATTATCATAGTGTTACTTACTGTACGCGTTGTCAAAGTTTGGAATGATTACCACTACCAATTTTAGTTTTTGTTGCTTTTTTTCTTCAAAGAACCGCAATATTTGGGTAATATTTTTACCTCTGATAGCTAAGTTCGTAAATGGTGTTAAGGCTTTTCCAATACTCATGTTGACGAATTGACCTGAAGCAGAACATAGAGAGAAACTATTAATTTAATTATCGTATTACGATACATGACTTGAAACACTGGATGGTCCATATACGTGTTGATCCGTAATATGAAACATACTAACCACCAGACTGTAATTTATCGTGTAATGTATACAAATCACGATCCTTAATGTAACCGTCTAAATTTAAAATAGTCCATGAATCTGGTTCTAATTGGCATGATTTACAAAATTTATCTGCGCGCCATACCCCTTTCATTACATTAACTTGTCTTTCCAGATACTTTAATTTGGGAGCATCTAGAACTCTAGCTGGTACTTTTTCAAATTCCCCAGTCACCGAAAGGTTGAATTCTTTCGTTAAAGTTGGTTGTTGATTTAATCTCATATTCGCAAACTGAAAATGCGTGGATAATTAATGTAACTAAAAATATACTACTCTTAACGTTCATGTACGTAAAAGTACTTACACCCTTCATAATCTTGTCTTTACGTTTGTCGGTATTAGTCGCTGCTTGTCGAATCATTTTCGAAGTCTGACTTTCATCCATTTTCTTTTGCGTGACTTGTCCAGCTATGATGGTACATAACTATGAAATATAGATAAAAATTAAACGATGTTTCTCGTAATACTAACATTAACTAAAAAGACTGTACAACTACCTCTACGGGTAAGTGTATCTTCTTGTTATTGGTTCGGGCTACCCAAAGGCATGGTAAGTCAGGATATTGCAACTTATATTTTTTTGTTTCTTCAAAATATTTTTCAACTGTACACACAGTACCATCGTCCAAAGTAAATTTATTTGTCCTTGGACACTCGACTAATCCACTGACACGGTACGTTCTCTTAGAACGAGGTTGGCCAGGAATTTCGTATTGAACTTTTAATCCTTTTAAGAATTTCGATATCTTATCAGAATTATACTGTATATCTCTTGGAGTTATGTGTTGAAGTGGTTCATAATTTCTTCCTTTACAAAGGTCCTTCATCAAATCAATAACTGGCTGAGGTGTAGGAAATCCTTTGTGTGCAACTAATTAAAAAAAAAAAAAAAAAACAAAAAAACAGCAAAAATAACAAAAAAGACTCAATAATGTTTGAAAAAATAACCTAATGTCATACCATCTAAATTCAAGTAAGGTCTCCATCCAACTATGGCAGATTGAAATACTCCAACCCACAAATCCAAGCCATTTGTTAATGAAACAACTCTGCCTGGTTCTGGTTGAGCAAACAGTGATCTACCAACCTGATTAAAGATTAATATTTACTATGACTACATGGTACACTAATACAATTACATACCATTGAAGTTAATAAATTGTACAAGACTATCAGTAATCAAATAAAAAAAAAAATTGAATTATGTTAACTGTTTGTTTCTTCTAGATAAATAAACAATCTTTTAATCCAAACATGTACATTATTAATATTCTAAATCATCTTACTGGAATAAAGTGGTTTGATGATCCATGACGTAGGATAATATCCAAAGCCTGTATACCTTGTTGCTCCTTATGTAAGTCGACTAGGCCATACTTTATACTTTTTAACCACGAGAGATTAACTAATGCAGCTTTTTTCATATACATTTTAAAAACTCTATCTTCATGACGTTCATGGTCAAAAACTGTTATGTCGTCCTGTTTCTATATGAAAGAATATTAAATGTATGTCAGAAAATAATATAATCACTTTATATAAGGAATAGTAAGGATAATAATAAATTATTAATTGTTCACTTACACTGTGATCACCAAAAGGAAGATCACCTGCACTATACGCATTTCTTTTTCCATCAAATGCTGGATATCTGTTTGGAAAATGCTTACTGCGGTATGCCTCAAAAACACGCCTCATTAAAAATTTTGGTCTATCTGGTTCAATAAGCACATCATAGTGGACAATATTTTCTTTGAAGTTAGAATTAAATACTATTTTAAACATATTCGTTTCCACAGTGATTTGTCTGCCAGCTACTCCTCCACCAGGCCCACTTCTCTTTGGTATTTGATTAATATACATATCTTGCATTGCAAATGGTACAATAGTTTTTCCACCAACCTTCTTCACAGTTGTAGTGTCCTAAATAAAACAAAAAATTCAATATTTCCCAGCACCTGTCTTTGTAGTAAAACTTATATTATAGGATTATGAAGCAACAGTGGTTGTACCTTTCTATGTAAATATATATGTTACCTTTTTCAATGCAATCATTTCAACAGGTTGACTTGGTTCCGATAAACTTAATTGTTCTAAAGTTGCTTTCTCCTGCCATGAGCCAGCAGGAGGTTGCTGTTGTTGCCCTAGTCCATGTTGTGCAGTACCAGGCTGCTGTTGTGGCTGTCCTCGTCCA
>NC_071980.1:912730-914084 GCF_026283585.1 Hylaeus volcanicus | reverse complement strand
GTCCAACTGGTGCTTTCTGCTGCCATGAGCCAGCAGGAGGTTGCTGTGGTTGCCCTGGTCCATGTTGTGCAGTACCAGGCTGCTGTTGTGGTTGTCCTGGCCTAAGTTGGGCACTACCACGCTGCTGTTGTTGCTGTCCTTGTGCAGGTGTTTTTTTGTGCTGGCTTGAGCAAGTTTGGACACCTTGTTAATAAAGATAAGTTAGTTTTGGAATTATTACTATTATTATTAAACTAACAAATCGCTTAGATTATCTGTTTGCTTTGGCATTAATATTATTGTCTAAACGAAAGCAATTAGATACCAGCAGATGGCTGCCTTTGTTGTTGTTGTTGTTGTGCACCACTGGGTTGCTGTTGTGAACTAGACGCTCCCGTATTTCCTGCACTTTTTCGTTTTGCGTTTTCTATGCGCCAAAAACAAGTATATTTTATATTTATTATTAAAGAATTTGTTAAATTTATTTGTTTCGCCTGGGATTTATACTATTATGTAGATCAAACCGTTCGTGTACCTTTCCTCGTCATCTTGCTACGTTGTTAACCGTCACACCAAAATATAAACTATCAAACTTTGTATAAAGATCCAGAAATTCCAACTTTTATTTCCTTTGAAAGATCGTCTGTTAAATTATAAATAAAAGTTTCTCCTGTGTACGTTTGATTTATAACTGATATTGCATCACTCTCTCCACTTGCAATTAGTCACCTTCTTCTCTAAACCTTGAAACTGCTCAAAACTGTGGCCGTTACCGTATGTTACCGTACAAATTATAACTAACTGATTTCAGTCTCACCAATCTTATAATTGAAAATTCAAGTGGTGTACATACGCAATGGATCGATATATATTTACACCTGGTATTGGATGCATCTTATCTTTCAAGGGGTAGAATGCGGGTCACTAGATTATTCTACCAATTGAAATTCGGGACGTGTCCAACATCCAGAAATGGGCGAAACCCTAGGTTTCGAATAAATGTGAAGTTTGGCGATATGTTTGTCTCATCTCCTTCTTTCAAAAATGTTCAAAAGAGAATATACAGGGTGTCCCAAAAGTCGGGGAGGAGCCGGAAATGGGGGGTAGCTGAGACGATTCTGAACAACAATTTCCTTTGCAAAAATGTCGGATGGGGCTTCGTTAAGGAGATATTAAGAGAAAACCCCGACCAATCAGAGCGCGCGTAGACCGTTCGAGCGGCCGCGGTAGCGAAGGCTACGCGCTGGCGGCCGCACTTGTACGCGAACAAGTGACTTGCATCCGACGATGCATTCGACGTGCATCGAAGGACATTGACGCTGCCGCCTAGCGCGTAGCCTTCGCTACCGCGGCCGCTCGAACGGTCTACGCGCGC